>NW_023425382.1:61442-264373 GCF_014108415.1 Molossus molossus | reverse complement strand
TTATAAAATAAACACTTTTAATATTATAACATAAAAACTCTAGAAATAAGATTCTCTACCTTCCATGGTTGTTGTTTTTGTCCTGTTAGTTTATGTTTATTTTTTTAGTGACTTTCTGAACTAATTCTGTAAAGTCCATATTCTTTTGTATGTGCCATTTAAGTCTGTGCTTAATTAACTTAGTCACCAGGCAACACTTGCACAGACATTCCTTAAATGTCTAAACCTAATGAGTTTTCCAGCCTTCATTTAGAAATTCTGTGTGTGTGTGTGTGTGTGTGTGTGTGTGTGTGTGTGCTGGGGCATGCCTTGAACACTCAGTCAGGCAGTTGACAACTGTGCCTTAATCTTTACTTCCTACCCATGCAAAGCCTCAAGGTCAACCAGAAGTATGAGTTTAAGCTTCCCAGCTCTTTCCTGAGCATGTGCACAACCATTTTCTATCTCTATAAACTTGCCTATTCTAGATATTTTGTATAGATGGAATAAAACAATATTTGTCTTTTTGTGTTTGACTTATTTCATTAAACATAATGTTTGATGCATCATCCATGAGTTAGTATATATCAGAATGTCACTCCTTCTTATGACTGAATAATATTGCATGGTATGTATAGACCACACTTGATTTATTTGGAACAAACAATAGATTAACCAACTTAAAAGAAAATGCTGGGTTATGAAACTTACATTAGGGCTTTGAAAATCTCCAACACATTTCTTGGAATCTAGAAAGCCATGCGAATGTTTGTTGATTTACTGATGATTGCCATTCTGACAGGTATTAGGTAATATCTCATTTTAGTTGTAATATGCATTTTTTGATGATTAGTCAGGTTGAACATCTTTTCATATATCTATTGACTATCTGTACGTCCTCTTTGGAGAAATATCTATTCAGGTCTTTGGCCCATTTTTAATTAAATTTTTATTTTTTTGGTGTTAAGTTGTATGAGTTATTTATAAATTTTGGATACTAACCATTATCACATATGTCATTGGCAAATATCCTCCCCCAACTGGTAGGTTGTCTTTTCATTTTGTTGATGGTTTTCTTTGCTGTGCAAACACTTTTTAGCTTGATGTAATTTTACTTATTTATTTGTTGTTATTTCCCTTTCCCAAGGATATAGTAGAAAAAAAATATTACTAAAAGCAATGTCAGTGAATTTACTAACCATGTTTTCTTCTGGGAGTTTTATGGTTTGAGGTCTTATGTTTAAGTCTTTAATCAGATTTGAGTTCATTCTTTTATATGGTGTAAGAAAGTCTAGTTGTATTTTATTTGCAAATATCTGTCCAGTTTTTCCAACATCATTTATTGAATAGACTGTCTGTACTCCATGCATATTCTTGCCTCCTTTGTCATAGATTAATTTACTATTAAGCATGGGTTTATTTCTAGACTCTCTATTCTGTTCCATTAATTTATGTGCCTGTTTTTAAGCCAGTACCATGCTATTTTGATTACTATCACCTCACCTTGTAGTATAATTTGATATCAGGTAGCATGATATTCCCAACATTTTTCTTTCTCAAAATTGCTGTGGTTTTTCTGGGTCTTTTGTGGTTCCATATGAATTTTAGCATTATTTTTTCTGGTTCTGTAAAATTGCCATTCCTATTTTGATAGAGGTTACACTGAATTGACAGATCTCTCTGATAGTAAGGATATTTTTAAAAAATATTTTTTATTGATTTTTAGAGAGAGAGGAAAGGAAAGGGAGAAAAGAGACATTGATATGAGACTCATACATCAGTTGACTGCCTCCTGCATTTCCTCTACAGGGGATCAAGCCTGCAACCCAAGCATATATGCTGACTAGGAATTGAACTAACAGTTTGGTACACTGGATGATGCTCAACCAACTGAGCCACACCTCAAGGTGAGTATGAACATGTCAACAATGCCTGTTCTTTCTATCCATGTGCACGGTATATGCATTCATTTATTTCTACATTATTCAGGTTATTTCATAATTGTTTTATAATTTTCTGAGTATAGATCTTTTACCTCCTTAGATAAATTTATTTCTAGATACCTTATTTTATGATGCAATTGTAAAAGAGATTGTTTTCTTACTGGGAGTTTGCATCGATATTTTAAAATGTCACTGATTTCTGCCCTGGCCGGTTTGGCTCAGCAGTTAGAGCATAGGCTTGCATTCTAGAGAGATCCAGGTTTGGTTCCCGCTAAGGGCATGTACCTCGGTTGCAGTTTGTCCCTGATCCTGGTTGGGTCATGTAGGTGGCAAACACTCAATGTGTCCCTTTCATGCCAATGTTTCTCTCTCTCTCCCTCCCACTCTTTATGAACAAAAAAACAAACAAAAAAAAATATCCTCGGATGAGGATTAAAAAAAAAAAAATGTCACTGATTTCTAAATAGTAATTTTGTATCCTGTTACTTTAGTCATGAAGCTAGATATGTGTGTAGTTGTCAGTATTTGTTTTTTTATTTTTGTAATAAAAGGAGTAAAACATATCTATTGCTTTTCCCCCTCTTTATGGACTTTGTTGATTGTGTTTCACTTTGAGATGTTTTCCTGAGAACAAGATTTGATAAATATTTATTCTTCTGGTCCTGACCAGTTTTGCTCAGAGGTTAGAGCATCAACACTCAGACCCAAAAGTCACAGGTTTCATTATGGTCAAGGGCATGTACTCTGTTGGGGTTTAGCCCCTGGCCCTGGTCAGGTTTGTACGGGAGGCATCCAATTGATGTATCTCTTTCACATCAATGTTTCTCTCTCTCTCCCTCCCTCTATTCCATTCTAAAAATAAATAATTTTTCTATTCTGTACACATTATGTGATTACCTTTTTTTCTTTTTTTTCTCCCTCAACTTTGTTACTGTTTGTCTAATCATAGTTAGCAGCTCATGTGATTACTTTTATATTGAAATTATGACTGTCTGAAAGCTTTGTATAGTATATGGTATGAGGTGGAAATTTTATTTTACCATTTTTTTATTCTTCACAAATATTTTCAAACTATTTTTTTTACTATTGAAAAAGCAATGTATGCATGTGGAAAAAACCCACAAATGTTATACAAAAGTAATTCTTTTTTCATCCACAACTCCATTTTTCTATCAAAAGCAATCACTATTAACAGTTCTGATTTATTATTTTTATTGTTGTTATTTTATACTGCAGTAGACAATTATGTTTGCCACTCAGTGTGTATAATACTTTTCTTTGCAGAAAACATTATGAAATAAACTTCACTGAATCCATATCACTTGTGTTAATTAGACTTGAGCTTCAGTTGATGTATTTGCTTAGTCACATAAATTATATCACAAATGAAAATAGGACACAAGTTTAGCCAAAAAAATTTGATCTTAGAGATTTTTATTCCAACCACTGAGCACAGTAACCCTTAAATTTGGTATTGTCAAAACGATATCTAGAGCCCAGCCAGTGTGGCACAGTGGATTGAGAGTCGTCCCATGAACAGAGAGGCCCAGGATTGATTCCTGGTCAGGGCACATGCCCAAGGTTTGGGCTTGATCCCAAGTAGAGAGGGGGAGTGCAGGAGGCAGCCAATTGATATTTCTATCTCACATCAATATTTCTATCTTTCTCTCCCTTCCCCTCTCTCTAAAAAAATCAATAAAAACATATTTTTTAAAAATGACTTCTAGAGCTGCTGTAGACCACAACATATAAGAGCCCAAGGACAAAGTCAACAAGCAGAGGGAAGATACGGAGAAAATCAGAGTCTGATAACACATTGTTTGAGCCCTGTCCCACTATACCTGAAGTCAAATATTCTCAGATTGCATGTGATAATAAATTTCTTTGTTGTTATTATTGTTGTTTGTTTAATTAATTAATTTATTTTTTATTATAGTGTCCGTCCTTTTCCCCCCATTGACACACTGCTGCCATAGTCCCCCCACCCCCCACCCCTTCACTGCACTGTTGCCTGTGTCCATTGGTTGTGCATACGTTCATGGAAGGTCTTTGGTTTATCTCTTTCCAATCCTCCATTCCCCTTCCATCTGAGGTTTGTCAGTCTGTTCCCTACTTCCATGTCTCTGGATCTCTTTTGTTAATCAGCTTATTTTGTTCATTATATTCCATAAATAAGTCAGAATGACTTTCTGGATTGCTATCTTGGATTGAGGTGTTTTTTGTTGTTGTTTGGTTTTTTTGTCACTTGTAACCAGAAGAAACCTGGGTGATACTATCTTTCTGAATATTCTTTATTGCTGTGTAAATATACACAGCTGTCTGTGGTCATCTTCGTGGCCACACTGTGAGGGTCTGTCTGAGAATGAAGCCAGCACAGAGCAGGCAGAGAGACTGTGTTCTACCAAAGTATCTGATGCCCGGTCCAGCCTTTCCCGAAGCCAGACGTACTCTGCACTTCTGTTTCATTGACCAACTCAGTTTCCTTACTTGCTTAAACAAATTCAACTTGGAAATCAAGCCCAGAAAATCTTGATTGATACAGAAACTAATTTGGTCTCTCTGCAAAAATGAGCACCGAGCAAATGTACTCTCAGCTAAGAAACCTGGTGCTCTGATTTGTGTGCTGAAGACGCAGGTAGGGTGCACGGAAGGGTAAGGTCACCGCCTGCGCACTTTTGCTCTTAGCGTTTTGAGGTTTTGTTGCCTAAGGGCAGGAGAATCATGCTGGCTTTTCTAAAACAGCACACGGTATTGTTACATCTTGACATGGCACACATTGCAACATGAACCCAATTCACAGCAAAACCCTGTGGCTCCAAGGTTATCATTGTCTCAATATCATTGGCCCTTAGAAATGTCACAAGAGCACCAGGGTTTTCAGAGTGAAAACATCAATCATCCATGCGGTAATGCGGGGTTAATCCACACGTACAAAAGCATCTGGTCCTGACAAAGTGTGTGTCTTCCGAGGATGACTTCTTGTTTGAAGCTCAACCCCAGCAAAGCTTAGTGAGATCAATACATGTCCCAAAGCACTGAGGACTCACTTGTCTCTTTTATGTTCTCTTTTGCACGGTGACAAAAACAAATCTAGGCGTTTGGAACAGTTATCTCTACATAGAAACGGTTTGGCATGTCCTGTTAGTAAATGCCTTAAATAGGTAAGCTTTATATGCCCAGAAGAAAAAAGAACTTTCACTTTAAGGATCAGATATTAAGAGTGGGGCCCAGAATCAGAAAAATCCATTGACTTAAAAAATCTTCAAAGGAAACTTTGGGGAGATAAGAAAGTCTCAGATTATGGATGCGCTATAACTTCTAATAAGAGGGCATAAATAGGTCTTGAACTCATTTAAGAATTTGTATGAGTCACTCAAAATGCAAAATCAGTCAAGTTATTGTTTGAACTAACTTGTTCTTTAACTAAATTGACCATTTAATTCAACCAGATACATACTATGTGTGTGCATGCTTGTGTTAGCACAAGTACATGGGCAGGTGTTGGTAGAGCAATTCTCTGAAGATAGTTTTCAAAACTTTCAAAAGTTTACAAAATCCCTTTGAAAGGTCACATAAATCTTGCTTTCATTTTGGAGTCGTTTAGAGACACATTTTACTTTATTCGCTTAAGAGTTTTTTGCTTTAGCAAATCTAGATAAATAACTTTTTTACCAAAATAAATAAAACAGTTTAGGGTATTTTTTTCTTTCTTTATGTGTTCTTTCATGCTCATGGTAGTTCACCAGGACTGAGAATAGACATGTGCACTCCTGAAGGAAATCTATGTGTAAGGTACTGGAGAACCATGTCCTCAACATTCAATTCAGAGTCTATGATAATCTGCCATGTAAGTCATTAGCAATCTAAATAATAAACCATATTGTGAGGAAAAGGGGAGAAGAGTAGTTGATTCAGACAAACTATGTTGTTGGGAATGAACTAATAGCTCTATTTAATCTTTGGAGGATTTTATTTTCTCAGGCCAATTAGACTTTGAGCTCAATCCTTTAAATTCTTCAGTGTTATTATTCTCATTCAAACTCTACTATTCTATGCCTTTTGTTATATGGAAAGAAGAGGCTGAACTCTTCTTTATGATGTTTTCTATATGAGAAAGACTAGAGAGTTATTAAAACTGTCCCTAAATTTAAATAAAACTGGGAATAGAGAAAAGGGTTCTGTTTATTTATTTATTTTTTACAAGGTGGTAGTGTTTAGGTGTCTGAGTTTGGGGGAATTTCAACCCTTTCACTTACCCAGGACTGGCAGTGAGCCACAGAGACTTGCTCATTGCGCACCATGAATAGCAGCATCCCCTGGTTATGGCAATCAGTGTCCATCAGTTGGAGAACCAAGCAGATGTAATGACTGATGAATCACATTTTTTGATGCAAATGGCCTGGGAGGAATTGTGTCCTGTATATCCCAGATCCATTCTCCTTTTAAACATCTCATTTCAATGTTTTGCATGTAACATTTTAAAAGTTATTTTTATTATCTGTATTTCTTTGCAGAAAAGCCTTATTGTATAGGTAAAGAAGTTCGCAGGACAAAATCACAAAAGAAATTTAGTTCCAAAAAGAAAATGAGGAATCTTTTAAAGAAATTTACCATTAGTTTGAAAGAGAAAAAGAAACACAGACTATTTCACTAGACTACATGACCCAGGTCTTCAAAGATGAAAAGTTCTTTGAATGCAGCTTTAGTAACTAAATTAATATTTTAAAGGCTTATAATGTGTGTAACCTTCAGCTATTATGAGAAATGACCTTTATGAGCCTGTCAGATGTGCAGGAAATTGATGAACAATACAGAGGAGAATGGTGCAGCAGAATGACTTTTTAATTTTATTTAAATTAATGAGAAATCATAAAAATCCTAGAAGAGACTGTAGGCAACAAAACTTCAGACATCATATGCAGCAGAATTTTTACTGACACATCACCTAAGGCAATAGGAACAAAGGAGAAAATGAACACATGGGACTACATCAAATTCAACAGCTTCTGCACAGTGAAAGATACAATCATCAAAACGGAAAGGCAACCCACTGTATGGGAGAGCATAATTGCCAATGATATATCAGATAAGGGGTTAATTTCCAATACATATAGGGTGTTCATACAACTCCACAAAAGGAAGACAAAGAATCCAATTAAAAAATGGGCAGAGGAACTAAATAGACACCTCTCCAAACAGGACATACAAATGGCTAAGAAACATATGAAGAAATGCTCATCATTACTAATCATCATAGAGATGCAAATTAAAACAACAATGAGGTATCACCTCACACCTGTCAGAATGGCCGCCATCAACAAATCATTAAACAGCAAGTGTTGCGAGGGTGTGGAGAAAAGGGGACTCTAGTGCACTGCTGGTGGGAATGCAGACTGGTGCAGCCACTATGGAAAACAATATGGTGTTACCTCAAAAAATTAAAAATTGAACTTTCATTTGATCCAGTGATCCCGCTTCTAGGAATATACCCTAAGAAGCCTGAAACACCAATCAGAAATAATATATGTACCCTCCATGTTTGTAGCAGCACTATTTAGAATAGCTAAGATCTGGAAACAGCCCAAGTGTCCATCAGTAGACAAATGGATAAAAATGCTGTGGTACATATACACAATGGAGTACTACGCAATTGTAAGAAAGAAAGACCTCTTATCCTTTGAGACTACATGGAGGGACCTGGAAAGTATCATCCTAAGTGAAACAAGCCAAACAGAGAAAGACAAGTTTCATATGCTCTCACTTATTTGTGGAATATAATGAACATAATAGTCTGAGGAAGGGGGTAGTCCCAGAGACGTGGAAATGGGATGCAGACTGACAATCCCCTAAATAGGGGGGTGGTGGGGAAGAGATAAACCACAGAACTTATATGCATGTATGCATGAACAGTGGACATGGACAACAAACTGGGGAAAGGGCAGGGAGGGAGGGGGAGGGGGGAATCAGTGGGGGAAAAAGGAGAAACATCTATAACAAAAATTAATTAATAAGAAATAAAATAAAATAATGAGAAAAAAACTGTTTCTTTTCTATTTTGTCAATGTATCTTGATGCTGTTGATTCTTTGATAAGAAAAATGTTGTGGTGTTTTTTATTTGTTTCACGAGAAAAGTTCAAAGCACAAAATGTACAAAACTGTGTTGTCGTCCCTGCATGTTCTCCCAGAATCAGTATATCTCAGTACACAATTTAACATGATCACCCTTGGGCAGCAAACATTTTACATTGTTTCAAAATACTCAAATACTCAGCAGGTCCTCAGACAATCAACCTCTCTCTCTCTCTTTTGTTTTCTATTCTCCCACCTTTATCGTCTTACAGACATATACTTGTAAAAAGCTCATTGACATTAAACTTCCTCCCTACCCTCATTTTCTCCTTTGATAAACCATCTTTTCACTAGTTTAAAGTATCTTTCCTCTCACATAAAATAGGCCATTCTAAAACTGAAAAACTTGCTCCTTTGTGTTTTGACTAAATGGGTACCAAAATGTCACCATCTGCCCCCTACACTTTTCAGAATTTGTTACGCTGTAGTTATTTCCATCAATTCTCTCTTTTGACCATAGGAATCTGTAGCATCTGAGATTTTCTATGTAAGCTACAGATATGCCTCTGCCCTCCTAGACTCTCCTACCCCTTGCCTGATATGTGACTTCAATATCCAGCTCCTCCCAGAATGAGCGGCATATTTTCATATCCTCTGATAACATAGTCAAGTTGACAAAGAACTGAAATTTGATAATGCTCACCACTGTTATAACTAAAACTCTTTGTCTGATTTCACTATTAATACTATGAGCTCATCCAATATCAGATTCTTCATAATTTGGACTCTGTTTACAGTCTAGCCAGAAGTGAACCTTACTGCACCTACCTCATTTATCAGCAATTGGAGGAGAAATGCCTGATATCTAAGAACTATAAAGTCACTGCATACCAGACTTCCTATGGCATCACCTGATGGAGGCTTTGTGTGCATGCTTGGCCCAATCAGTAGGGACTGACTCCAGCTGCCCTCACTAGATGCATTCCGGAGCACAGGGCCTATTTTTATTCTTCATTGACTCTCAGTCAGTACTTAAAATTATGTTTTCGCTTGGTGTGGAAAATAGTGTCAAGGTGAATGGAAGCTACACAGACCATCTCCAAGGACCAAACTGGAATTACAACTAAAATAAAGATAAATCATTGGAAAAAAAAAAAAAAACTAAAAAGCAGCTGGAACAAACCCATAAAACCAGGAACAGAAAGAGGGTGTCAAATTGAACCTGGTAGGAACTGCAGAGGCATGTGATGTGAGTGTGCTGGGAGCCCACAGACAACAGCGGAGAGCTGTATTACCTGAGTGTACTTCCCACTGAGAAAGTGGAGGTTTTAAAAAGCACCAAATCAGCTACAGCCACTCACCTTGGGCTCTGGAAAAGGGAGGGCAGACTGGATTGAAACTGTGTGGAGAGAGTCTGAGGCTCATAGCTAAGGAGAAAGCTGGATGGGAGGACACTTGGAGTTTTGTGCTGAGTCACTCCCTCATAAGAGCCCCTTCTCAGGAATTCAACACCACCAGGGCAGGCCAGAGAAATGCAAATTGAGGCCCATTAACATTGAGTGTGATGGCAAGCAAATGCCCCACCCACTGGAAATTGTCTTTCACCTGACGGATGTTTCATTCAGCTGAAGGCAGCTACAAATCAAGGTTCATCAAGTAACTGAGACTAATAACCTCCAGGCAAAAAGTTAGAGGATAGCTTAACCTTTCCTTGGCTTGCAAATCTACCCAGAAAAGTAAGAGTTGACAGTGGTGTTTAACGTGGATACTCCCACACTCATCCAAACCCAGTACAGGGAGCCACAACCAGTGAATCAGCAATACTCACAGGGAAAATTTGGCAGGCCCATTGAGACAGCCAAAATGATAAAACAAAACAACAACAAACAAACAAATAAATCCCAAATGAAAAACAAACAAACAAGATAATTCTGCAGGAGAAGGAATAAGTGACACAGAATTAAACAAGATATCAGAGGGAGAGATGAGAGTAATAATCATGAGGGAGCTCAACAGCATGAGTAAAGATATAGGAACATTAAAAACCAACCAACTGGAAATGAAGAATGAGATATAAGAAATAAAGAACACATTGGAAGGAATAACCAGCAGAGTAGAGGAAGCTGAGAACCAGATCAGTGAATTAGAAGACAGGGTAAAAAAAATTACCCAATCAGAAAACTAAAAAAGAAAACAACAACAACAACAAAAAACAATTAAAAAACAGGAAGACATCCTAAGAGAACTGTGGGACACAATGAAACGTAACAACATCTGCATCATAGGAGTGCCAGAAGAAAAAGAATATGAGCAAGGGTTAGAGAATATATTTGAAAAAATAGTGACAGAAAACTTGACTGGCTTGGTGAAGAAAAAGGCAATCAAGTTCAAGAAGCACAGAGAGCCCAAGTAAGAAAAACTCAAAGAGGCCCACACCAAGACACATAATAATTAAAATGCCAAAAATTAAAGACAAGAGAATCCTAAAGGCAGCAAGAGATAACCAACAGATTACCTACAAAGGAACACCCATAAGGCTGTTAGCTGACTTCTCAACAGAAACTACAGGCCAGAAGGGAATGGCATGAAGTGATCACGGTAATGAAAACAGGAATCTGAATCCAACACTACTCTATCCAACAAGGCTATCATTAAAAATAGACAATGAAATAAGGAGCTTCCCAGACCAAAAAAAAAAAGGCTAAGGGAATATATTAGCAACAAACCAGCACTAGCACTACAAGAAATGTTAAAAGGACTGCTGCAATAAGAAGAAGTAGGAATAGAAGCATAACTATAATGAACAAAAATGGCAATAAATAAGTACATATCAAGAATAACCTTAAGCATAAGAGGATTAAATGCTCAGATAAAAAGACATAGAGTAGCTGAATGGATAAGAAAGCATGACTCATGTGTATGATGTTTATGAGAGACACACCTCACAACATGTGAGGTGAGACACACTCTCACATAGGTTGAAAGTGAAGGGATGGAAAAGAATTTTCCAAGCAAACAAAAAGGGGAAAAAACGCTTGAGTAGCAATACTCATATCTGATAAAATAGACTTCAAAATGAAGGCCTAACTAGAAACAATGAAGGCTACTACATAATGTTGAAAGGATTAATCCAACAGGAAGATATAACCTTGATAAACATATATGCACCCAATATAGGACCACCAAAATATATTTTAAAAACTTCTGAAGGACTTCAAAGAAGAAATCAACAGCAATACAATCATAGCAGGGGACTTCAACACCCCGCTGACATCACTGGATAGATCCTCTAGACAAAAAAGTAGCACTCCAAATGATGTACTAGATGAAATGAATTTAATAAATATCTACAGAGCATTATATCCCCAAACTGAAGAATTCACATTCTTCTCAAGTGCACATGGGACACTCTCAAAAATAGACCACATGTTAGCACACAAACTAAGTCTCTACAAGTTCAAGAAGATTGAAATTATATCAAGCATCTTCTCAAATCACAATGGCATGAAACCAGAAATCAATTACAATAAAAACACTCAAACGCATTCAAATATATGGAGGCTAAATAGCATGTTATTAAACAATGAATGGGTTACCAAGGAGATCAAGGAAGAAACTGCAAACTTCCTGGGAACCGTGAAAACAACACACAACAACACAAAATTTATTGGACTCAGTGAAAGCAGTCCTGAGAGGGAAGTTCAAAGTACTACAGGCCTACCTCAAAAAATAAGAAAAATTTCTAATTGACTATCTAACTTTACAACTTAAAGAACTATAAAATAAACAAACAAACAAAGAAGAACCCACAACAAGTAGAAGGAAAGAAATAGTAAAGGTCAGAGCAGAAATAAACAACATAGAGACTAAAAAAACAATTCAAAAGATCAATGAAACAAAGAGCTGGTTCTTTGAAAAGATAAACAAGATTGATGGACCCTTAGTAGACTCAGCAAGAAACAAAGAGAGAGAACCCAAATAAACTAAATCAGAAATGAAAGAGGAGGTGTAACAACTGTCACCACAGAAATACAAATAATCATTACAAAATACTAGGAACAATTATATGCCAACCAATTAGACACTCTAGGCAAAAAGGACAAATTTCTAGAATCACACTGTCTCCCAACACTAAACCCGGAAGAGATAGAAAACTTGAACAGACAAATAACAACTAAGGAAATTGAAGATTTAATCAAGAAACTCTCAGCAAAAAAAAGCCCAGGCCTGGACAGCTTCATGGGGAGGTTTTACCAAACATTCAAAAGAAGAACTAACACCCATTCTCCTCAAACTATTCCAAAAAATTCAAGAAGAAGAAATATTTTGAAATTTGTTTTATAAGGCCAGCATAATTCTAATTTCAAAACCAGATAAAGACACTACAAAGAAAGAAACCACAGGCCAATACCCCTGATGAACATAGATGCCAAAATATAAGCAAATTGGATCCAGCAATACATTGAAACAATTATTCACCATGACCAAGTAGGTTTTTTTTCCAGGAATGCAAAGCTGTACAATATTCACAAATCAATAAATGTGATATACTACATAAACAAAATGAAAGATAAAAACCATGTGCTCATATCAGTAGACACTGAAAAAGTATTCAACAAGATCCAGCACCCATTTCTGATGAAAACATTCAGCAATGTGGGAATAGAGGATTCATATCTCAATATAATAAAGGCCATATATGAAAAACCTACAGCCAACATCATACTCAATGGGAAAAAACTAAAAGCATTTTCCTTAATAACAGGAAAAAGATAGGGATGCCCACTTTCAGCACTCTTATTTAACATAGTCCTGGAAGTCTTAGCCATAGCAATTAGACATGAAGAAAAAAAAACAAAAGGGATCCAAACTGGGAAGGAGGAAGTGAAACTGTCATTATTTGCAGATGACATGATATCATGCATAGAAAATCCTAAAGACCATCAAAAATCTACTAGATTTAATGAATGCATTTGGCAAAGTAGCAGGATACAAAGCTAGAGTCGATAAATCGATTTCATTCTTATACACCAAGAATGAACTCACAAAAAGAGAAACTAAAAAAACAATCCCATTTACCATTGCAGCAAAAAAAACTAAGATACCTAGAAATAAACTTAACCAAAGAAGTAAAGAACTTATTCCCATAAAACTACAGGACATTGAAAAAGAAATAGAGGAAGATATAAAAAAGTGGAAGCACATACCTTGTTCAAGGATTGGACAAATTAACATCATTAAAATGCCCATACAACCCAAAGCAACCTATAGATTCATACAATCCCCATCAAAATACCAACAACATATTTCACGAAAATGGAACAAATACTCCAAAACTTTATATGGAACCAAGAAAGACCCCAAGTAGCCACAGCAATCTTGAAAAAGAGCAGAGTAGGAGGGATCTCAATACCAGATATCAGGTTATACTACAAAGCCACTGTAATCAAAACAGCCTGGAACTGGTATAAGAACAGGCATATAGATCAATGGAACAGAACAGAGAACCCAGAAATTGACCTAAGACATTATGCTCAATTAATATTTGACAAAGGTGGCAAGAGCATACAATGGAGTAAAGACCGCCTCTTTAATAAACGGTGTTGGGACAGCTACATGGAAAAAAAATGAAACTAGACCATCAACTTATACCATACACAAGAATAAACTCAAAATGGATAAAATACTTTAATGTGACACATGAATTCTAGAAGAAAATATAGGAAACAAAATTTCAGACATCACATGCAGCAGAATTTTTACTGATTCAATGCCTAAGACAAGAGAAACAAAGAAAAAAATAAATACTTGGGACTATATCAAACTAAAAAGCTTATGCACATCAAAAGAAATAAGCATTAAAATGAAAAGAGAACCCACTATATAGGAGAGCATAATTGCCAATGATACATCAGAAAAAAGGAAATTTAAAATATATAGAGTACTCATACAACTCAACAAAAGAAAGACAAAGAATCCATAGACATCTCTCCAAACAGGACATACAAATGGCCAAGAATCATATGAAAAAATCCTCAATGTCACTAATCATCAGAGAGATGCAAATTAAAAAAAATATGAAATATCACCTCACACCTGTCAGAATGGCTGCCATCAACAAATCATCAAACAACAAGTGTTGGCGAGGGTGTGGAGAAAAGGGGACTCTAGTACACTGCTGGAGGGAATGCAGATTGGTGCAGCCACTATGGAAAACACTATGGTGTTTCCTCAAAAAATTAAAAATAAAACTGCCATTTGACCCAGAGATCCCAATTCTAGGAATATATTCTAAGAATCTTGAAACACCAATAAGAAAGAATATATGTACCCCCATGTTTGTAACAGCACTATTTAGAATAGCTAAGATCTGGAAACAGCCCAAGTGTTCATCAATAGATGAGTGAATAAAAATCTGTTATATATATGCAAAATGGAATACTATGCAGCTATAAGAGACAAAAGTCTCTTATCCATTGAGGTGACATGGAGGGACCTGGAGAGTATTATGCTAAACAAAATAAGCCAATCAGAGAAAGACAATATCACATGATCTCAATTATTTGTGGAATATAAAGAACAAAATAAGCTGATGAACAAAATAGACCCAAAGACATAGAAGTAGGGGTACAGATTGACAAACCTTAGTAGACGGAAACAGGGGGGAGGAAAGAGATAAACCAAAGAACATATATGCATGTAGGCACAACCATTGGGCATAGACAACAATGCTGGGGAGAGGGGCAGGATCAGGAGGAGAGTGTCAACTGGGGAAAAAGGAGAATCATCTGTAACAAAAATAAATTAATATTATACATATTTTTTGTTTGTTTGTTTGTTTTCTTGCCTGTCCAGTGTGGCTCAATGGATTTATTATTGTCCCATGGACTGAGAGTTCCCAGTTCCATTCCTGGTCAGGGCACATGTCCAGGTTTCCGGCTTGATACCCTGTAGGGGGCATGCAGGAGGCAGCCTATTGATGTTTTTCTCTCACATCAATGTTTCTATCTATATCTCCCTTCCTCTCTCTCTCTCAAAAAAAAAAATAATAATAATAACATATTTTTAAAATAAAAAAATAAAAAAAAAAAAAAAAAAAAAGCCCTGGCTGGTTTGGTTCAGCGGTTAGAGCGTCGGCCTGTGGTCCTGAGAGACCCGGGTTCGGTTCCCGCTAAGGGTGCGTACCTCGGTTGCAGTTTGTCCCCGGCCCTAGTTGGTTGTGCGGGTGGCAGCCACTCGATGTGTCCCTTTCACATCGATGTTTCTATCTCTCTCTCTCTGTTCCTCTCTCTCCCTCCCACTCTACCTGAACAAAAATGGAAAAATGTCCTCGGGTGAGGATTAAAAAATAAATAAATAAAATAAAAATTTTAGAAGATTTAACTATTTTTCTTTAGCTACTTCCATTATTTCAGCAAGCAGACCTTACCCTTTTAGTTCTAGAAATTCCAAATGTTACATAATCATAATCATGGGATTGACTGTCTACAGTGTTTTTCTCCACAAATATCTGAATTGATCATATATATTCTAAAGGGAGATAGTAGATATTTTTTCAAAAATGTTTTTATACTCCACCCGAGAGCACTTTTTCATATTTTGTTCAGATAGAGGGTACTTTTCCATATTTTGTTCAGATAAAGTGGGAGGGAGAGAAACAGAGAAACATCGATGAGATAAATGCCTTTAGCGGGGGTTAACCCTGATCTCTATGGACCACAGGCTGATGCTCTAACTGCTGAGCCAAACCGGCCAGGGCGGTCCTTAACAGATTGAAACATGCTTTAGTCTCTGGCACCTGGTTGTGCATTGTAGACAATGATGTGTTTGATTACTTTCAGTCGGGGACACTGATTTCCCTTCATCATTGGTTTGTTCCAGTTATAATCCAAACACCAAGTGCTCTTTTTGAGTAAAAATATACACTGTAATTTTCTGAATATTGAGCCAACATTGACCTGTACACAAGAGGTGGATGATGCCACTTAAGAACGTAATAGGAGGGGATTTAAAGTTCTTCTCCTCCACTTTATTTTTCTATCACCCTTCTTCTATTTGTTGGTTTCCCACAATATCAACTTCCACAAAGCCCATTCTGGCCTGGAAAGGGAAGGGAAGGCTATCTGCCAGCCTTCTAACATTAACATACCAGCCATCACTCAGGTCTGCACAGGCTGGCATTATTGTGGGCAGCAGAGAAAGGTTATGTTGCTTTAAATATGAATTTATATTAGATCATCCTGTATATGGATCAGAAATATCCTAATAATAATGGGTGCTCTGTTTGAGATCCAGGGCACAGAGGCCGAGGGTGCTGAAAGAGAACGAGAGCAGCCGGGGAGAACCCAGCGAGGGAGAAAGGTTTGTGACACTGACCTGGAAGAAGCAGAAGGAATTCAGGACAGGAACCGCCGGGTCTGTGAGGCCGAGCTCAGTCGGAGCAAGGATCTCACACAAGGTGAGGACGCCGGAAGGAGAGACCCCCAACATGGAGTCTCAATGTCTTCTGAGAATTGATTTCTAAGTTAAACCCAGCCAATCTAAGTTTAGTCATAAAGCTTCTGATTTTTTCCCCTGAGGATGAACGTCTGATGGGAAAAGATCAAACCATGCACAGATGAAGATATGGAGCAAGTCCTGACGGAGAAGCGGTCTTAGGTATTCATTTGAGCAAACAAAGACTGTCACTAGATATCGTACCTATAATTTTTCTACCTGGATATGAGTTCCAGTGTGAGTTGAGGTACCATAGGTATAATATAAGAGCCCATGAACTCAAAATGGTGAGTGAAGCATAAAATGGATAAACCACAGACCTTTAAGAGTGTGACAATCCAGACCATTACTTCACAGTCTTAAGAATTCTCTTTTTTAGGACTTGGGTTAGCAACAAAAGCTATGGAGATCGCACTAGCCAACATGGATTAGTTGATCAAATTAGCAGTTTTTTACTTAAAAACCAATAACAAGGCACAGCATACCTTGAAGTATGTTGAGGACAAGGATGAACAAAGTAGATGCATAAATGAGCACAAGACATCAGGCCCAGTGGTCCCCACAGGCAGTGGCTGAGGACCTGGGGAAACGCAAGGACAGAGTTAGGGAAGGAGGGCTTCCTGAGACAGTCCCTGGAATCACTCTCACGACAACTATGTGAAAGTATGATTACAAATACAAGGACTCTCTCCCTGATTGTGTTTTGTAAAGACAAATGCTTTTCAGCCATGGCACAGTTTTTTTGTTTTTTGGTTTTTTGGGTTTTTTTTGGTGTGTGGGGGGTGATATTTTCTTTTAATCCTCACCTGAGGACATTTTTCCATTGTTTTGTTCAGGTAGAGTGGGAGGGATAGAGAGAGAAACATCGATGTGAAAGGGACACATTGAATGGTTGCCACCTGCAGGACCCAACAAGGGCCGGGGATAAACTGCAACCAAGGTACGTGCCCTTAGCGGGAACCGAACCTGGGTCTCTCTGGACAACAGGCTGATGCTCTAACCACTGAGCCAAACAGGCCAGGTCATGGCATGTTTTTTTTTTTTTAATTTTATATTTGTTATAGATGTTTCTCCATTTTTACCCCATTGACTCCCTCCTCCCCATCCCCCCTGCCCCAGCCCCGGCTTTGTTGTCCATATTTATTGGTTATGCATACATGCATATAAGTTCTGTGGTTTTTCTCTTCCCACCCCCTACCACCCTCTCTTCCGAGTGTTGTCAGTCTATACCCTACTTCTGTGTTTCTGGGTCTACCCTATTCCTCAGACTGTTATATTCATTATATTCTGTATATAAGTGAGATCATGTGATATTTGTCTTTTCCTCCTTGGCTTGTTTCACTTAGGATAATATATTCCAGGTCCCTCCATGCCATCTAAAAGGATAAGAGATCTTTCTTTCTTAGACCTGAATAGTATTCCACTGTATATATCCACCACTGCTTTTTTATTCATTAGTTTACTGATGGACACTTGGGCTGTTTCCAAATCTTAGCTATTGTAAATAGTGCTGCTACAAAGAAGGGATCGTTCTGATCGGTGATTCAGGCTTCTTAGGGTATATTTCTAGAAGCAGGATCACGGGGTCAAATGGAAGTTCAATTTTTAATTTTTTGAGGTAACACCATATTGTTTTCCATAGTGGCTGCACCAGTCTGCATTCCCACCAGCAGTGCACTAGAGTCCCCTTTTCTCCACACCCTCATTAACACTTGTTGTTTGATGATTTGTTGATGGGGGCCATTCTGACATGTGTAAGGTGATACCTCATTGTTGTTTTAATTTGCATCTCTCTAATGATTAGTGATGTTGAGCATTTATTCATATGTCTTTTGGCCATTTGTATGTCCTGTTTGGAGAGGTGTCTATTCATCTCCTCTGCCCATTTTTTAATTGTGTTCTTTGTCTTCTTTTTGTTGGGTTGTATGAGTACTCTATATATTTTGGAAATTAACCCATTATCTAATGTATCATGCCTGTCCATTTTGATGGTTGTTTCTTTTGCTGTGCACAAGCTTTTGAGTTTGATATAGTCCCATGTGTTCATTTTTTTTCTTTGTTCCTGTTGGCTTAAGTGATGTATCAGGGAAAATTCTACTGTGTATGATGTCCAAAATTTTATTGCCTACATTTCTTCTAGAATTTTTATGGATTCACGGGTCACGTTTAAGTCTTCTATCCATTTTGAGTTTATTTTTGTGTATGGTGTAACTTGATGGTTTAGTTTCATTTTTCTGCATGTAGCTGTCCAATTTTCCCAACACCATTTATTAAAGAGGCTGTCTTTACTCCATTGTACGCTCTTGCCACCTTTGTCAAATATTACTTGAGCATATCACCTTGGCTCTATTTCTGGGTTCTCAGTTCTGTTCCACTGGTCTATATGCATGTTCTTGTGCCAGTACCAGGCTGTTTTAATTACAGTTGCTTTGTAGTATAACCTGATGTCTGGTATTGTGATCCCACCTA
This sequence comes from Molossus molossus, assembly GCF_014108415.1. Taxonomy (NCBI): domain Eukaryota; kingdom Metazoa; phylum Chordata; class Mammalia; order Chiroptera; family Molossidae; genus Molossus; species Molossus molossus. The sequence continues at coordinate 245,416 of NW_023425382.1, read as the reverse complement.
CTTTGTCCTTCTTTTTCAAAATTGCTGTGGCTATTTGAGGTCTTTTTTGGTTCCATATGAACTTTTGAAGTATTTGTTCTAGTTCTGTGAAATATGTCATTGGTATTTTGATGGGGATTGCATTGAATCTATAGATTGCTTTGGGTAATATGGACATTTTAATGATGTGAATTCTTCCAATCCATGACAAGGTATGTGCTTCCACTTTTTTATATCTTCCTCTATTTCTTTTTCAATGACCTGTAGTTTTATGGGAATAGGTTCTTTACTTATTTGGTTAAGTTTATTCCTAGGTATCTTAATTTTTTGCCACAATGGTAAATGGAAATGTTTTTCCAGTTTCTCTTTCTGTGAGTTCATCATTGGTGTATAAGAATGCAATCAATTTCTTGATGTTAATTTTGTATCCTGCTACTTTGACAAATGCATTTATTAAGTCTAGTAGAGTTTTGATGGTCTTTAGGATTTTCTATGTATAATATCATGTCATCTGCAAATAATGACAATTTCACTTCCTCCTTTCCAATTTGGATCCCTTTTATTTTTTCTTCCTGTCTGATTGCTGTGGCTAAGACTTCCAGTACAATGTTAAATAAGAGTGGTGAAAGTGGACATCCTTATCTTATTCCTCTTCTTAAGGGAAATGCTTTTAGTTTCTGCCCATGGAGTATGATGTTGGCTGTAGGTCTTTCCTATAGACCTTTATTATGTTGAGATATGATCACTCTCTTCCCACATTGCTGAGTATTTTTATCATAAATGGATGTTGGATTTTGTTAAATGCTTTTTCAGTGTCTATTGATATAATCATGTGGTTTTTATTTTTTATTTTGTTTATGCAGTGTATCACATTAATTGATTTGCAAATATTGTACCAGCCTTGCATCCCTGGGATGGATCCCACTTGGTCATGGTGAATAATTTTTTTGATGTGTTGCTGGATCTGATTTGCTAGTATTTTGTTCAGGACTTTGGCGTCTGTGTTCGTCAGGGATATTGGCCTGTATTTATTTTTTCTTGTAGTGTCTTTTTCTGGTTTTGAAATTAGAATTATGCTAGCCTTATAAAACGCATTTAGAAGTTTTCCTTCTTCTTAAATTTTTTGAAATAGTTTGAGGGTTATGGGTGTTAGTTCTGTTTTGAATGTTCAGTAAAACTTTCCCGTGAAGCCATCTGGGCCTGGGATGTTGGGAGAGTCTTGATTACATCTTCACTTTCCTTAGTTGTTATTGGTCTGTTCAAGTTTTCTATCTCTTCCTGGTCCAGTTTTGGGAGACTGTGTGTTTCTAGAAATTTGTCCATTTTGCTTAGATTGTCAAATTTGTTGTCATATAATTGTTCATAGTAGGTGTTAATAGTCTCGTATTTCTGTGGTGTCAGTTGTCACTTCTCCTTTCATTTCTGTGTTTGGGCATTTGAGCTCTCTCTCTTTGTTTATCAGTGAGTCTATATAAGGGTCCATCAACCTTGTTTATCTTTTCGAAAACCAGCTCTTTGTTTCATTGATCCTTTGAATTGGTTTTTTGGTTTCTATGTCATTTATTTCTGCTCTGATCTTTACTATTTAGTTCCTTCTTCTTGCTCTGGGGTTACCTTTTGTTTGCTTTCTAATTCTTTAAGTTGTGAGGTTAAACAGTCAATTAGAAATTTTTCTTGTTTTTTGAGGTAGGCCTGTAATGCTATGAACTTCCCTCTCTGAACTGCTTTTGCTGCATCCCATAAATTTTGAGTTGTTGTATGTTCATTTTCATTGGTTTCCAGGAAGTTTTAAATTTCTTTCTTGATTGTCTTGGTAATCCATTCATTGTTTTATAACATGCTATTTAGCCTCAATGTGCTGAAATGTCTTTGCGTGTCTTTGTTGTAATTGATTTCTAGTTTCATGGCATTGTGATCTGAGAAGATGCTTGATATGATTTCAATCTTCTTGAACTTGTAGAGATTTAGTTTGTGTCCAACATGTGGTCTGTCTTTGAGAATGTACTGTGTGCACTTGAGAAGAATGTGAATTCTGTAGTTTTGGGGTGTAATTCTCTGTAGATATCTATTAAATCCATTTGGTCTAGTGCTTCATTTAGAGTCTCTGTTTGATAATTTTTTGTCTAGAGGATCTATTCAGTGGTGTCAACGGGGTGTTGAAGTCCCCTGCTATGATTGTATTGCTGTCGATTTCTCCTTTGAGTCCTCCAGAAGATTTTTAATATATTTTGGTGCTCCTATATTGGGTGCATATATGTTTATCAAGGTTATATCTTCCTGTTGGATAGATCCTTTCAATATAATGTAGCGACCTTCTTTGTCTCTAGTTATGGTCTTCATTTTGAAATCTGTTTTATCAGATATGAGTATTGCTACCGCAGCTATTTTTTGCTTTCTCTTTGCTTGGAAAGTTTTTTTTCCATACCTTCACTTTCGACCTATGTGAGTCTTTTGTTGTGAGGTGGGTCATGGCACATTTTTAAGATGACAAACTGATAGTTGCCAAGGGGAAGTAGAAGATTCACCGTAAGAAAGGTGTTTCTTTGGCAAACAGCATGTCTGTCATGTGTGGGTGCTTTAACTGGCTGTGAATTTCACCTCTGGCATTAAAAAGAAGTGTTTATTGGCACTATCCCTGTTTCTTTTATGTTTACATGAGATATAAATAATGAGGTATCCTGTATGATGCAACCAGGAAAATAGCAACTTAAGTTGATGCAGAGCAAAACCAATCCCAGTGTGTCTGGAGGTTACATGTTTCAGAAGCTCATCAGAAAATCATCTGAATGTATGACTCAAAAGCTGATGGGTCAGAGTATGTAAGCTGGAGCTTCCTGGGGGTCTGGTATAACTTTGTTGCTTTGACTTCTTCAACGCTGTTTTTTGACCTTCAGGATTATTGGTGTCAGTTGTTTTGGCTTCTGTGACCAGTAATAGGAAAGGACCACATGGAAAACTAGCTGTGTTTATGTACACATCTTGTCCAGACAGAATTCCCCTTGATAGAGTGTCTGTGAAGAAAGCCTACTTTGGATGATTTAAAGACAAATTACTGAAAGCAAAAGGGTTCAGTGCTTCTCAGGAGAACAGAGATGTCACAAGTGATATAAACCACTCCCATCTCTGAAAATTTCAAATCTATCATCTCACATAGTTAAAATGAAGAGGAAGCTCACTGCAAACCAGAGTCATGAGACAGCTTTCTGGAGACAATGGCAATGCACACTCATATTTAATTTTCCCAACCCAGACACTTGCTGAAATGATAAACAGAATAGTATGCTGCCACCAAAAATATTGTAAAAGTTCTATATGTAGTGACATGAAATAATATTGAAAGATAGTTTAATATCCTAGTTTTAAAAATAAACATGTATAAGTATAATAAGTATGTAAGTTTATAAATATGTAAATATGTGCATACAGTTAACAAATCAGTTAATAAATACATTAGTATATGTATAGAAGACATAGAACTATAGCAGTCACGTTGCGATTTGAGATGTTCAATGAAAATTTCTTCGAAGTAAGTTCATGTTTAGTCTCACAAGTTCTATGTGGGAAAGTTTTTATGAAATTAGGTGCAGTAAAGACATAAAAGAAAACATGGAAGTCGTTCTTTACACCCACCCTCCCCTCCTCACATTCACTTTCTAGGTGACTCTTCCTGGAGATGTTTGGATAGTTTGCAACAACAACTTAAGTCCTATAACCAGAAAAAAAATAAATATTAAAAATAATAAATAATCAAAGAAATATAATTGTCAAATAAAATTTATATTAGAAGTAGACACTATGGAAGAGATCTAATCATTGGCAGAAATTCAAAGGAATTTTGGTTCTGCATATTACTAGTAAGACAAAACCAAGAAAAGATTTATCTTACCAGCATGCCAACACACATAAGAAAAAAGTCTGGAAAGTAAAGGGGAAAAAATCTGGACAAGTCGTTCATAACCTTTGCGAAGGCAGGAGCAGTGGCTGATGGTGAGTCAGGCTGGCACTCAGTGGTGACTGGTTATCTAGACAACGGACCTGCACTGAGACCCACATGTCCTGCTGAGTGAACTCTTCCTGCTTCTTAGTTAAGACAGTCCATCTGGACAAATTAGACAGCTAAAGTGGAGGATCTATCTCGATGACAGTGAGGGGATAAGGCTTTTTGATGTATTTGTTGATCGTTTGCATTTCTTCTGTGAATCGTCTGAAGAGAAATAAATCTCCCTTTTGCAGTTAGCATGGACAATGGCATTGTCTCCCTTTGTGACAGCTACTTCCCCATCCTCAAGAGCTACTGGGTCTCTGAACCAGCTGAAGCACACTTTAATAAACATAGGCGCTTTGCTCTCACCTCCTCCACAGCTAAAATCTCAAAAGGGTCCCATGCGATTCATGAAAGAAGCTATCTCAATCTCCAGTATAAGAGAGGCATAAATTTATTTCCCTCTCTAAATCTCAGCAGAGAGAGAAAAACCATTGGTCATAGGAAACAACTGAAATGAAAACCTATCTGAGAGATCTAATCAAATGCCCTTTGGGAGAATTCCTAATTCATCTCGAGTTTTCAAAGGGATGTTCTATCTCTAAGGCTAAAACAAGTCATTTTGATGTGGCGGTGACCTCATGTGGTGCTCATTAAAGATGTCCTGTGTTTCCCAGGTTGAGGCTCATGGCTGGCCAGTGGGAAGAAATGGTGTGCTCAGTACTGAAGAGCCAGCCATTCTCTGCCTCGTCACTCAGCCCTCCGCAGTCACCCTGAAGTCACATGTTCCTATAGGAGAACACAGGATGGAAGCAGTCTGGGATATCGGAATCTGCTATGAAGAGAACCACTCCTGAGCATATCAGACTTTGCTTGAGCAATAAGTAAAACTTAAGCCACTGAAATGTTGAAGTTTGTAATTTGAAGCATAGTTTATCCATAACTATATAACAGACCCTCAGTTATTAATTATATATTTCATAACACATAAAATTACCAAAATTGAGGACACAAAGGAACAATGAGAGGACAAATGAACGAACATATATTTGAGCTTAGAGGGTAAACCAATTCCCAGGGAAAAGTAACAGGTCCCAATTCAGTCACTTTCATATTTAGTTTTTTAAATAATTTTGAAGATAGAACAATGGGGGACGTCAACAGTGAAAGCAAACAGAAACACATGACTAGGGAAAATTTGGTTTGGCATAAAAGCTCTCTTCTATGACACTAACTAGAATAGTGTCTAGAGTTTTGAGAAAAAGAAAGTGTAACTGAGAGCTTGTGAATAGCCAAGCTACAGTTAGTATGAGAACAGCACAAACATAGTCTGGGATATGTAATGCAAAACATACAATACATAGTTCTTAGTTTTTTCTAAAAATTGGGTTTAGCACATGGGAATGCTAAGGTTCAAATACGTCCTCCATACCCTGAACGTACAATAATCATAGTGGGTATGGAAATGTAGCCTCTGCACCACTCTATTACCAAAGTTGACCACAATTCTTAGCTTATATTAAATGCTCAGTAAATATTTGCTGAGTTAAATGCTTAAATTTACTGAGAAATATATTGAAACTAAAAACCAACACACAAAACTTGGTATATAAACAACAATGATGAGTAGAAAAATCAGTGAAATAATGAATCTTTTAACAGAGGTTTTAATATGATTATAACATTGTACAAGTCTTGAAGTTATGTGATTGATTATAATGTTTCTAGCCTATTTTTTATTGGAAAATTTCAGAATTATTTATTGAAACTAGAAAATGTTGGGAATAGTAAGTGAGGGATGACAAGTAAGATACTCTATATCTCATATTTTCAAGGGGAAGTAAGTGGTTACCGTTACTGTCATTATATTGCTATGTAGAGGGAAATAGATGTTGCTACTAGTGAAAATAGAATAAAGGCATAATATAAAATTTTACAATCTTTAAAGAAAAAAGACCAAAAAAAAAAGTTTATATAAAAAAGGCAGTGAAAACTATTACGCGAAAATTGATCCAAGATATTATGCTCAACTAATATTTGACAAAGGTGGCAAGAGCATACAATAGAGTAAAGATAGCATCTTTAATAAATGGTGTTAGGAAAATTTGACAGATACATGCAAAAAAAATGAAACTAGACCACCAACTTACACTATACACAAGAATAAACTCAAAATGGATAAAAGACCTAAATGTGACTCATAAATTCATAAAAATTCTAGAAGAAAATGTAAGCAACAAAATTTCAGACATTATACGCAGTAGAATTTTCACTGATACATCATCTAAGGCAACAGAAGCAAAGGAGAAAATGAACACATAGGACTACATCAAACTCAAAAGCTTCTGCACAGCAAAAGAAACAACTATCAAAATGTAAAGGGAACCCACAATATATAATTGCCAATGATACATCAGATAAGGGGTTAATTTCCAAAATATATAGAGTGCTCATACAACTCAACAAAAGGAAGACAAAGAACCCAATTAAAAAATGGGCAGAAGACCTAAATAGACACCTCTTCAAAAAAGGACATACAAATGGCCAAGAGACATATGAAGAAATGCTCAACGTCACAAATCACAAATCATCAGAGAGATGCAAATTAAAACAACTATGAGGTATCACCTAACACCTACCAGAATGGCCACCATCAACAAATCATCAAACAACAAGTGCTGGTGAGGGTGTGGAAAAAGGGGACTCTAGTACACTGCTGGTGGGAATGCAGACTGGTGCAGCCACTATGGAAATAGTATGGTGTTTCCTCAAAAAATTAAAAATTGACCTGCCATTTGACCCAGTGACCCCACTTCTAGGAATATATCCTAAGAAGCTTGAAACACCAATCATAAAAAATATATGTACCCCTATGTTCATAGCAGCACTATTTATAATCACTAAGATCTGGAAACAGCCCAAGTGTCCATCAATAGATAAGTGGATAAAAAAGCTGTGGTACATATATACAATGGAATGCTATGCAACTGTGAAAAAGAAAGATTTCTTATTCTTTGAAACGACATGGAGGGACCTGGAGAAAAATAAGCAAAATAAGCCAAGCAGAGAAAGATAAATACCACATGATCTCACTTATTTGTGGAATATAATGAACGAGGTGGGCTAATGAATAAAATAGACCCAGAGACATAGAAAGGAGGATGATTCAGACTGACAAAACTCAGAGGAGGGGGTAAGGGGGGATGGATGAAATGAAGCAAAGTATTTATATGCAGGTATGCATAACCAATGGACATAGACAACAATACTGGGTGTGGGGGAGGGCATGAATTGGAGAGAAGGGTGTCTAGGGGAAGAAATGAAAAACATCTGCAACAAAAAGAAATTAATAAAAATTGAAAAAAAAAATAATAGATAGATACAAATACAAAAGAAGATGACAGAAGACATTTAAAAGTGTTATAACAAGTGAGAATGAGTTAAACTTTTTATCTAAAAGTCAACTTCAGTGAAATAAAATTACATGCATAAAACATGCAATCAAAATATTTTTAGCCCTGGCAGGTTTGGCTCAGCAGTTGGAGTGTCAACCTATGAACCAGAGAGTTCTAGGTTAGGTTCCCACTAGGGGCATTTACCAAAAAATATATATATTGTTGTGCAATTTTAGAACATTTCCATATCCATTACAAGCCCTCTCTTGTTCATTTCTAATCATTCTCCATTCCCAACCCAGCTCAGGAAACCATAAATCTACTTTTTTGTCTTTTTTCTTCTTCTGCCTTTTCTGAATATTTGTGTCAAACCCTTGGGTAAAAGATTCTCATATTGTTTTAAAATAGAACATGGTATGCTTAACACAGCTAAATCAAAATGGGTTTGGTTAAAAATAAAGCTAGAAAAATGTAAGTTATCATGCTAAGAAAGTATTAATTAAAAAGAAATCAGATGAGATATGAAAGGACCTTAAATGTGGTTTACTAAGTAAAAGAAGGTATTCTGAAAAGGCTACACAATGTATAATTTCAACTATATACCATTCTGGAAAAGACAAAACTTTGGAGATAGTAAAAAGATTAGTGGTTACCAGGGGTTAAGGAAGAGAAAGGAGGGAGGAATGAGTAGGTGGAGCACAGACAATTTTAGGGCAGTAAAATATTCTGTATGATACTATAATGATGGATTTATATCATTATACATTTGTCCAAACTTAAAGAATGTATAACACCAAGAATGACCCTAATGTAAACTATGAACATTGGATGATTATGATGTGCCCATGGAGCTTTATAAATGTTAATAAAGCACCAGTCAGGCAGGGAATGTTGCTAATGGGAGAGCCTATGCCTGTGTGCAAGCAGGAGGTATAAGGAAAAGCCTGTACCTTCTCCTCGATTTTGCTGTGAACTAAAAAAACACTCTGAAAAAATAGCCTTAAAAATGATCCAAATGTAGAAATATAAATATTATATAAAATAGGATTCAAGCCCATTGAATGATTTAGGGTTGAACTATGATCCAGTTTTCACTTGAAGTAAATACTTTTGGAGAACTTCTGAAACATTTTTCCACCAGATAAAAAGATACAGAGAAAACTGTTAGCTTCACAACTCCTTTCTTTCTCTCACATGTCATGTCTGTATGTGACCCTTGGAACTGTGGACAACCATATTAAGAATATGAGGGAAACCAACATGGTGCCTAAAGCAGACTTTAAAAACAGAACCTGTATCCACATTTAATTTTTTAATGACTGAATTAAATAATTATGGAGCTAAGTCCCTCTTTAAAATATAATTCTCCACATGGTTTCATCCATTTAACTGAAGATTTTGTTGCTGCAATTAATAGCTTCTCAACATTGGACTTACTACAAGTACACAAAGATTTTAAGTCCATCATGTTCAATATGTTTAAATAGTTGAGCTAAATAAAATCAGAGAAGGATGCATGAAATAAGAGAGTATCAGTAAAGTGGTAAACATAAAAGAGATAAAGATAATAAAGACATAATTATAAACATGAATCTGAAATTAAAAGTAAAATAACTGAAATAAAAAATTCAACAAAGGGGTTCTATATCAGATATCAGCAGGCAGAAGAAAGACACAGCAAACTTGAAGACAGCACAATGATTTGATCCATGCTGAAGAGCAGGAAAAAAATAATAATAAAGGAACAATGAACAGAGCCTAAGAAACTTTTAGGATATCACCAAGTATACTAAAACATACATTGTAAACGTTCCAGGGGAAGAGAGTATTAGAAAGGGGAAGAAAAATATTTAAAAAAATAATGACCAAAAACTTCCCAAATTTGATGAAATATATGAATTTACATATTAAAGAAGAATAACAAACTTCAAGTAGGATAAATTCTCTGAAATCTACACCAGCACATATTATAATCAAACTGTTAAAAGACGAAGACAAAAAAAAAAGAATCTTAAAATCAGCAAGAGAGAAGTGATTCATCATATATAAATATTCTTAGTAAGATCAACGGCCAATTTCATATCAGAAACCACAGCCAGAAGGCAGTGGGATGACATATGGAAAATGTTGAAAGAGTCTGGCCGGTTTGGCTCAGCAGTTGGAGCGTCAGCCTGTGGACAAGAGAGTCCTGTGTTCAGTTCCCGCTAGGGGTACATACCAAATAAAAAAGAAAAAAATGTTGAAATATTGAAAGAAAGAAAGTAAACCAAGAATTCTACATCAAGTAACTATCCTTTAAAAACAAAGGAGAAATAAAGACACTGCCAAAAAAATAAATGCTGAGGAAGTTTGTCACAAGTAGGCATGCTTTACAAGAAATGCTAAAGGGATTTCTGCAGGCTGAAATTAAAAGGACATTATACAGTAATATGAAGTCATATAAAAAAATAAAGAACTTTGGTAAAAGTAACTATATAGGTAAAAAATAAAGTCAATACTATTACATTTTTAGTTTGCAATTAAAAGGGTTATATACCATGACCAAGAGGGATTTACCTCAGGAATGTAAGGATAGTTCAACAAAAGAAAATTAATCAATGGACTACACTACAATAATGAAACGACAACAACAATAAATTAAATTATAATTTAACTAACATCCATCAGTAGATGAACAAATTAAAAAGCTGTGGTACATATACACAATGGAGTACTATGCAGCTGTAAGAAAGATCTCTTGTCCTTTGAGGTGACATGGAGGGACCTGGAATATATTATCCTAAGTGAAACAAGCCAAACAGAGAAAGACAAGTATTGTATTATCGCACTTATTTGTGAAATATAATAAACATAACAGTCTGAGGAATGAGGTAGTCCCAGAGAGGTGGAAATGGGGTACAGACTGACAATCCCCAGAAGAGAGGCTGGGGATGGGGGATAAAACACAGAACTTATATGCATGTATGCATGAACAATGGACATGGATAATAAAGCTGGGGACAGGGCTGGGAGGCAGAGGGAGGGGGTAATCAGTAGTGGGAAAAGGAGAAACATCTGTAGCAAAAATAAATAAATTAATTAAAAATAAATAAATAATCATAATTTAGCTGACATAGCAAGAGTATTTAACAAATTCTAATGTCTTTCATGGTAAAAACCCTCAAAACTAGGAATGAAAAGAAACTTCTTCAATGTGATCAAAGTTATTTATTTAAAAACAAAACAAAACATAAACGGACATACCCAATGATGAAAAACTAATAGCTTTCCCCTAAGATCAGAAACAAGGTAGTAAAGTGAAAAAGAATTCTCAATTTCCATTTTCACCACGGTTATTCAACATTGTACTGGAAGATCTAGCCAGAGCAATAAGGCAAGAAAAATAAAAACAAGAGAGAAAGAAATAGCAAGCATTCAAATGAGAGGACTATGTATAAAGAACTCTAAAGGAATACACACACACACACACACCACATACACACACACACACACTCACACACACAAAACTACAAGACCTAATAAACAAATTCAGAAAAGTTTCAAGATGAACATAAAAACACAAATTTGTTTCAATACATCTGAATGAATAACATGAAATAAATATTGTTCAACAAATAAAAAACAATTCTACCTACAATAACATACAAAAAATAATATTCCTATAAATAAATTCAACCAAAGAGGTAGACTTTTATACCAAATACTATAGATGTTGCTAAAAGAAATGAAAGAAGTATAAATAAATAAAAAGGCATCTGTGTTTATGAATTAGAACATCATATAGTTATGGCAACATAACCCAAAAAAATCTATGGTTTAATGCAATCTCTATCAAAATTCTAATGATTTATTTTACAGAAGTGGAAAAGTCAATTCCCAAATTTATATGTAATTACAAAAGACCTCAAATAGACAAAACAGTCTTAAAAAAAGAACAGTTCATACTTTCTGATTCAAAACGTACTACAAAGCAACAGCATTCAGAACAGTGTGGTACTGGAATAAGGCTAGACATAGACACCAATGTAATAAAATTGAGAGTCCAGAAGTAAATTCATACATCCATAGCCAACTGATTTTCTACAAAGGTGCCAAGACTGAGCAACAAAAAAATAAATAAGTAAATTGGACTTTATCAAAGTTAAAAACGTTTGTACCTCAGAGGACTTTATCAAGAAAATGAGAAGATAACCTACAGAATGAGTGAAATATTTAGAAAGTAGATGTTAATAAGAGTCTAGCATCAAGAATTCATACAGAGCCCTGGCCAGTTTGGCTCAGCGGTTAGAGCGTCGGCCTGCGGTCCAGAGAGACCCGGGTTCGGTTCCCACTATGGGCACATACCTCGGTTGCAGTTTGTCCCCGGCCCTGGTCGGTCGTGCGGGTGGCAGCCACTCGATGTGTTCCTTTCACGTCGATGTTTCTCTCTCTCTCTCTGTTCCTCTCTCTCCCTCCCACTGTACCTGAACAAAAAATGGAAAAATGTCCTCGGGTGAGGATAAAAAAAAATTTTTAAAAAAAAAGAATTCATAAAGAAAAAGATAAATCATCTAATTTAAAAACGCACAAATGATTTGAATGGAAATTTTTATGAAGAAGATATACAAATGGCCAACAAGCATGTGAAAAGATGCTCAACACCATTAGTCACCAGGGAAATAAAAATGAAAAGAACAATGAGGTGTCACGTACATCCACTAGAATGTCTGTAACAACAAAACATACATACATACATACATAATAAGTACATAAGTACATAAATAAAATCAGGTGCTGGTGAGGACATAGAAAAGTAGGAATTCTCATACAATGCTGGTAGAAATGCAAAATGGTTCAGCCGCTGAGGAGAACAGCTTGGCAGTTCCTCGCAAAGTTAAACAGAGCTGACCTGTGACCTGGTAATTTCATTCCTACCTGTATACTCCAGAGAACTGAAAAGAGGTACTCAAACAAACACTTGCACAGAAAAGTTTGTGACATCACTTTTCACAATAATGGGACAAAAATACCAAAACCTAGGAACAACCCAAAGGTTCATTAAGAGATGAACAGATACATAATTATATATTACTTCTGTGGCCATAAAAAGGAAAGAAATGCTCATATATTCCACATCATGAATCTTTTTTTGAAAACATTATGTTAAGTGAAAGAAGCCAGACACAAAAGGTCACATATCATATGATTTCATTTAGATGAAATATCCAGAATAGATAAATCCATAGAAATAGAAATCAGATTGGTGATTGCCAGGATCTTGTGGGCGGGGCAGCAGTGAGGATTAACTGCTTAATGCATCTGGGATTTTATTTGGGAGTGATGACAACATTTTGAAACTAGATAGAGGTTGTGGATGTGCAATGTTTTGAATGTACTACTGTATATGTCACTGAATTGTTCTCTACAACAGTTAAGTCTGTTATGTAAAATTTCCCTTGATTAAGTAAAACAAACAAAATATCTTGCAATCAATAACCTACAATTCTTATCTTCCACACATTCTCCAAAATACTACAGAGCCCTCACTACTGTTGCAAATCTTCAGAAGTGCTTCCTGGAATTCAAAGCCTGTGGAGACTGGTGCATGATGGGAGATGAGAGCGAACCACCAAGATCTGAGTGTGAATGCTAATGAGGCGAAGCCTTTGCTGAGCTAATTTTTTCCCCTGGCTGAGACATGTGGAAAAACAGAAATGTACCCTCCGAGTCCTTTATCTGCTTGTCTTGTACTCAGGGGAAAGTTCTCATTACATTGGAGATTTGAAGAGATAAAATGAATAACAGAAAGAAAAAAATGAGAGGCTGATGCGGATGGATATCTTTTTGAAATAAGTGAACACATCCCAAACTTTTAGGCGCTTTCCATTTCTGTTGGGTAAGTGCCAGAGAAGAATTTGATAATTAAAAGATGAAGAAAATCATAAAACAAAACATGTTCTCACAGCCAGTGATGTCATACTCCCTTGAAATTCTGCCTCAGCAGATCAAAGATAGACAAAGGAGTAGGCAGGCCAGCCTGGGGAGCCACTGAATCACTCTTGAAAGCTACAAGTGTCCTCTTTCCCTGCCCTTCAGCCCAGAGCCTTCCATTTGGAATATAAATGTTTTGAAAACTGTCAATAATTACAAATGTAAAGCAGAGAAAAGAGCTTTCTTCACAGTAGGGTTTCTTATCTGCACTGACCTATGGGCTCCTTCAGATGGGGATGCGGGCCCCAAGTCTCAGCACTTTAGAAAATAATATGCTAACGTGGGGGTGGGTGTGGATGAGGGGAGGCTGCAGTGTGTGGGGGACGGTTTAACATGCAAATGTCCCAACTTTCTTTTAGGTGGAGGATCAAGGTTTGGCTATTTTCAACTTCTTTTCCACTCCCCCTCTCTTCCCATCCCAGTTGAGTTTCAAGAGCACTGTAGATGTGACAAGGGCTTTGTGTAGGGAATTCAGGCGAATGAAAGGGCCAAGGAGACCCAGTTGAAGGAACAAACTTTTGGGGGTCAGTGGGGTCAGCTTAGAATAAATGTGTGGCATTGTTGTTATTAAGGACATGCTCTCAGCAGGGTGTCCTGAGCCAGCACACAATGTGCAGGCTGTTTATTCAACACTGAAATACCTAGAGCCTGGCCCTGGGGAGAACGGGAAACTCCTCGCAAAGGCCCGCACCTTCCAGCATCGGACAGTCTCCAGAAGCACAAAGACCTGCTTTTTCTAATTACAGAGGCACAGCGCCTGTGCATAACCCAAAATTAATGGATTAATTAACCAGTGCATTAAAAGGGGAGTTTCTCTTAGCATTTTTTTTTTGTCTTTTTTTTTTTTTTCCTCTCTTCCTTTTTTCCCCTTCCACACATGCACCATCCAGGTCATTGAAAGCCTAAGACAGAAACAGTTTCTTAACAGTGTTTGAAAACAGCCTTTGTTTCCATGGAAGTGGCACAGGCCCTGTGTGGTTTCCTTCCAGAAACATTTACCTCCTCAGAGGGGTGTGTGTGTGTGAAGATGAAATGATAAAAGTGCTTAACACAGTCTGGTGCACAGTTAGAGCTAGCTGAATACGAGCTGTTGGTGCATCTCTCTCCTGTGTTGCCCGGCCTGGAGGAGCTGGAGGAGAAAGATGGGAAGGCTCAGTAGAGACTGTCCCTGCTGAGGCAGGAATCAGATTAGCAAGGAAGGGGCAGGGGTGGGGCTAAGCTCACAGCTGAGAATTCAGTCCTTTAGGCAGGTGAGAGGTGGAGCAGGGGCATTTCCAAAACCTGAAATAAAGGATGGCTGGAAAGTTCAAAATACAAAATAAATTTCCCTACAGGATCTCCCATTCTAAATGTTTAAAAAGCCATGTGCATTGGCTCAGATCTTTCTTGGGGCAACAAGTCTAAGATACGTGAATTATTAAAGAATGCAAGTGCGAAATTATGTCTTACAGGCAATCAGAATTTCAGGGAATCAGAGGAGAAGATGGGCAAAATTATTACATGAACACCCGTTCCAAAAAAAGCAACAGCAAAATAAAGAAAGAATGTTAGTCTGTACCCCACTTCCACGTCTCTGGGTCTACCCAATTCCTCAGACTGTTATGTTCATTATATTCCACAAATAAGTGAGATCATGTGGTATTTGTCTTTCTCTTCCTGTCTTGTTTCACTTAGGATAATATTTTCCAGGTCCCTCCATGTTGTCTCAAAGGATAAGAGATCTTTCTTTCTTACAGCTGCATAGTACTCCATTGTATATATGTACCACAGCTTTTTTATCCATTCATCTACCAATGGACAATTCGGTTGTTTCCAGATCTTAGCTATTGTAAATAGTGCTGCTATGAACATGGGGGTACATATATTCTTTCTGATTGGTGTTTTAGGCTTCTTAGAGTATATTCCTAGAAGTGGGATCACTGGGTCAAATGGCAGTTCAATTTTTAATTTTTTGAGGTATAGACTGACAATCCCCAAAAGAGGGGGGGGGAGATAAACCACAGAACTTATATGCATGTATGCATGAACAATGGACATGGACAACAAAGCTGGTGACAGGGCAGGGAGGGAGAGTAAAGGGGTATCAGTGGGGGAAAAAGGAGAAACATCTGTAACAAAAATTAATTAATAAAAAAATAAGAAAAAGAGAATGTCAATAGGTGTTCAATGAAAGGAGCAAGTCACATGGTCTGAGGTCAGGAAGTAGTACCTGAGAGGAGGTGGTTATGGATGGAGACAATCAGGTGGGCAGGAAGTAATGGGGTGATACATGGGAGAGTTAGTGTTGACCGTGAGTGTGAGAGGTTAAGGTCTCAGAAAATTGAATTGGGGGTAGAGTACATAATAGTTTGCCATGTGAAGAATATGTGAGCAGGAAGACAGCAGAGAATATATGGCTACAACCCATAAGCAAGGTGGTTGTGATGATGATGGTGGTGGTGGTGCAGTGTGTGTGGATGTGTGTTTATGGAGTACAGAGATTTAAGTGATCTCAGAGAAAAAGGTTAAACCCAGTGAATTTCAAAAAAACATCTGAGACAAGGTGGTTGACTGGAACTAGGGTTTAGAGAAAAAGGAAGAGACAAAAACATAACTTTATTTTTAAAGTTTATTAGTGGAAGAAAAGTATAATTTGGGGAAAGTTTTCATATTGATGGTAAAGAAGATTTAAATTGAACTCATGTGGGATTTCAGGTAAGGAATGTTTGACAGATGGTATTGCACAGAAGAGGAATCTATTACATTGAAGGAGAGAAAAAATATCAAGTTTAGGGTAATCACAATAAAATGAATTATTGGTCAATTTAGAGGAACATTATAAGTTAACAAAAAGACTTCCTGGAAAAGTCAAAATAAAAAGGAGGGAGCTGCAAAGTGTTTCTATTCTTGAGACCGTGGAGTGAGAATACTCAAGAACAGAGTTGGAATGTGAACATTGGGGCTGAGTCCTCTGCTCAGGGCCCACTGTCCACGCACCCCTCTGGGCTCCCCATGTGGCATGGCTCCCTCGTGATGATGATGAGAAGGGCAGATGTGATAAAGAATCAAGACTTCAATAACAGTCCAGCTTATTTCACCTTGGGAGAAGACTTGGGACAAATTATAGGACACATTTATATTACATACTAAAGATGAGACTATGTGGAGGAGAACTGAGTTTTCTGTATAGAAGGGGATAAATTGGTCCTATTTGGTTAGATATATGATGGGTTTTTACTGACCTCATATTTGCTGTTGACTTTAGTTATGGTCACTCTGAGCCGTAAATTCATATACTTTTTTGTATCCACATTACTTCAATTGATGCCACCACTACATAGAACAAAAGCCCTAGAAAGGAGAGTGAGCAAGTCACCCCAAAGAGCCATGCTATGAGTAGCTAGAAGTATGTAAAAGGGGCCTGAGTCAAAGGCTAGGTCTGATGCTCCTGGAGGACAGAAACTGAGTCTGATCTATCATGACATCTCTAGAACCTAGAACAGAGCACAGACATAGAAGATGCTCAAGTTTAAAATTGGGACATTGGCTCCTAAGTGAGCAATATAGAGAGAAAGCATGTTGCCAGACTGCCACTTCTAAGGCAACATGTACATTACACTAAGGGATGATTTTAAGATATCCACGTGGCTGAATCAGAACCCAGAGTCACACGCAAACTGTTTCCATCCTAGGAAGACTGTGTAGAGTCTTCACCCAGGGCTGGTGGGGTTGAGGTGGTATGGGGAAGTAGGATATAGAGGGCAATCTAGTATATGATGTTGGGTGTGCCCGTTGCAGCCACCTCTGTCCACTCTGCTGGGTCAAACAAATGGGTTCCCACCATTAGTGAATTAAAAAAAAAAATACTGTGTTAGCTATGCTACTTATCTTCACCTCCCTTTCCCCGTGATTTCCTTGCCTTATCATAAATTATTTCAGCTATTTAACAAACATTAATTGTACTATGATGGGTCAGTAATAGAGCGTCAGTGATGTAACACAAATAAGATGTGGAGCTCTGTCTATTGCCTACAAACTAGTAGACAGGTGGTAACTGCTCTGGCTTAAAGAGTCATAGGCTGCTACGGGGAGGCATAGAACAGGCAGCTATGAGAGTCACTCTTGCATCCTTCCTCTCACCATTTTTATCTCTGTATCTTGGAAGTATGCTGCTGCTGAGATATTGGTGATGTCTGTTTTCCTGTCAGTATGACAGGGGTGCCAGGGAGCAACAGATTTGGCCAGTGTCCTCTTCAGAGGAAAGGTGAAGGCAAAGGACTGTAGAGCTAAAAATCCCTGGCTCTGAGTAACCTCCCTTTGCTGAAAACCCAGAGAGTGAAGCAGCATCACAATTTGCAGGGTGACCTTCTGCTAACAATACAGCTACTGGGGCTCGGCCAAGTCCAGGCATGGCTGCCTAGCCAAGCCCATGATTAATGATGTCATTGTTAGCAGGATGGGACCCCGATTGAATAAGCTTTGGCTTTTAACAAAAGCCTTGACTAAGCAGTAAACTGACCAGAGGGGTGACCAACTGTAGTGTGTTCCAAACAGAGAGTCAAAAAAGAACACCCATCCAGGGTGGTGGGCAAAAGAAGAATCTGATAGGAGAGAAATGGACCATTGTTTGGAGATATTCAAGGTTGTTTCCTTCACTGTGCATGGAAAATACATAGCTAGAGCAGTCCCACTATTCATATGCAGAAGGCCCTGAAGTTAAAGGACTCACTCTTGGACCAGGTAAGTGGGTGGTAAACCAGGACTAGATCCAGGGCTCTCTGCCCTTTGCCACACAATTTTCATAGAGTTCAGTAAGTTCTTACATTCAGACAACAGCAACCATTTCCTCAGTCTGGAAACTCATAAGAAGCATTGGTAACTTTCAGAATCTCCATTCATCATTGGTTACTGAGTTTCATCAAGAAAGATTTGTTTTTGTCAAGGGGGAGCCATGAGTACAATACTTCCTAAGTTCTCTCATGTTAGAGAAAGACTACTTGCCGCTTTCATTCTTGAACAGTATACCTGGGTATAATATTGTTAGATTATACGTCTTTCTCTTTGACTTGTAAACATTGTTCCATTTTCTTAGTGTTGAGTATTATTTGTGGAGAACTCTGAGTCCAGCATGACATTATTCTGCTTTACTGATGGCATGATATTTTTCCTATATATATTTTTCTTAGATGTCTTTTGTCTAGCACTAACTTTTCATATCATAACCTGAATTTGTCTACTGTCGATTGCATATGTTAATTCTTTAATTGAAGTGATTACTTTAGTTGCAGATTCTAATCTTTATTTAAATGAAATGTCCATTTATTTTGTTCTTATATATGTTTTCCCATCCACTACTTGGGTTATTTACTTTAGGAATAGTAGAAGTTATCCCTTCAACTCATGTACGAGGGACAGGTCCTTTTTAGTTTTCAAGTACTTTCCTAGATATCAAGTTACTCACTCACAGGAAGTTGATAATTGGAATACTCTCTCTTCAGACCACTCCAGAACTTGCACATATTGCTGGGGGTAAGTGTCTCTGCTTGGGGGAGTCCCGGAGGCAGACTTGTTCTCAATATAAGGAGGGGTAAGCCTTATCAAGCAAAGGAAGAGACTGTTTGTAAGGAATGGTGAAGTCCTCATGCACCTGTCTATGGTCTTACAATGGAAAGTTGAACTGGTGATCACAATGGTTCCTGCCAGCCCAGTGGGCCTGTGAAGAACAGCGTCAAGTGGGGTCCTTGCCATTTCAGTCCTTGGTAAGGGGTGGGCCACAGGGCTGGGCGTGATCATCCGCCTTCCATCTGCCCCCCAGTGAACCTCCTGTTCTGAATCTTTGTCTTGTGATTGATGTCAGAAACAAATCAAAAACAAGAAGGCCAGGGCCGATATGACAGAAGCCATTTTTTAGTTACTTCTGCTAAGAAGGAGACAGTGTTCTGACAAGTCAAAAAAAAAAAAAAAAATCAATTAGACAATGGAAGTTGTTATGAAACATTTTCTCTTTCTTTTCCTCCAAAATCAATGATAAACTGTACGACTGTTGAGATCACAAAACAGTATTGACTTTTCTACCACTCTTACCAGGATCCAGCATTGGGCTTGACCTCCAGTCTAAACACTTAATATTTGCTAAATAAACAAATAAAAAAAAGTAATAAACTGAACTAACAAGTTTTCAAGCTAGAAAATAAAGAAACCCAGTATCTCCTGTTTCCACAAAGCCTGCATTGTCAACATCTTAACCAGTCTGCAGACTTGCATTTGGATGGCTCGCATGTTTTTGTTTGTATAAGTAAGTGTGAGAGTGCCAGTAACCCCCTAAGATTCTTTGGCTTCGTAAAAGCCCCTAAAGAAGCAGTGTTTGCAGAGAGGACGTTCTGTGGTTCAGGACAGTGCAGTGTGGGGAAGATCGTGGAGTAGAGAGGACTGGTCTAAGTTTGAATCATGGTGTTAGCAACCTTTGATAGAGACTAAACGCTTCTCTGAGGTTTAGTGTTGTTACCTGCAAAGTGGTGAACTACTTGATAGCATAGTTATGAGAACTGAGAAAAACTTTTTAGAGGAAACGTGTAGGAGGGCACGTAGCTTAGGTCGGGTTGTTGGTGGACTCGGCACCCTCTCCCTGTGGAGCTTCCTGCTCCATCTCCACCCCTTGCTGTGGGACGGAGGAGGGCAGGGCACTAATCTTGATGCCTGGACAGTTATGTGCAGTAGAATTCCTTTCTAATCCCCCCTCCCACACTGCTCCCTGACACCTACTTTACCCACACTCGTGGTACCATCAATGGAGAGAAGGAAATCGCTCACTCTCCCAAACAACACAACATTGGGGCTGAAGAAGGATGAGGGGGACTTATTAGCCTTGCCGTCCAAAAGGAGCTAATTCAGATCCTGATTGTGCTGGCTTTAAGGATGGGAAGTTTTCATCTTCCACACCGTTTCAGGACATTCCACAGTTCCATGAGTCTGATTAAGTTGCCTTGTTCATCCCTGTAAAGCCAGTTTACAAAGTCCAACAGCTCTGAAGTCCAATACTCCAGCACACTGCCCACAGCTATGCCCTCGATGTGACTCTGCCCCGCAAAGTGTTATGCTGGAATCGATCTTGGTGAGGGAACCATTGGGCCCTGAGGGAGAGTCAGCCAGGGGAGGTGATTTATGCTCATCAAGTCATCAGAACAGACTGTCTGGTATGGAAGAGAAAACTAGTCCAGCTCACAGCCAACCAGACCTGAGGGTTGACACCAACTGCAACTCAAGCTTGCTGAAAGAAAAGACACCTCCAACAATTATGAATATTTAATCCCCACTAAAAAGAAAGTAGCTCTGCCCAGCTGGCATGACTCAGTGGATTGGCATCAGTGGATTCCAGGGACTGAGAGGTCCTGTTAAATTCAGGTCAGGGCACATGCCCGGGCTGCGGGCTCCATCTCCAGTAGGGGGGTGCAGGAGGGAGCTGATCGATGTTTCTCTCTTACATTGATGTTTCTAACTCTCTCTCTCCCTTCCTCTCTCTCTAAAAAAAACAGTAAAAATGTATTAAAAAAGAAATAAAGAAAGAGGCTCTGTCTGACAGGTATAAGGAAAGTTTCCTGAACACAATGACATTTTTCTGCAGTTTCTTTTGAGCACCTCTCAGGAGCCAGAGACTGTCCAAAGGGTGGGGATAATATACTGAATATAGCAGAAAAAGTCTCTGCTTTCACAAAACACAAACTCTTGTTATAGAAGGGGCCAGAGAAACCAAAATAAATGCAAAATCAACAATATTACCAATAGGTTTTAAGTGATGCAAATAATGCAAAATGATGGGATAAAGAGAGATGGGGCGAACGCTTAGATCCACTTGTCAAGCGTGGCTTTGTGGGTGAAGGGCTGAGATTTGAAAGAGAAAGGTCAGAAAGAAAGAACTTTTAAGCAAAGAGAACAGCTAGTGCAAAGGATTTAGGACAGGGATGAGCTTGGAGTTCTGATGTCTGACCAATGTCCCAGGGGGGAAAGGGCCAGGAAGAGAGTGGCAGCATAAAAATCAAGGACTAGGGACCAGACCAGGCAGCATTTGGTGAACCTTGGTCACAGGTGTGAATTTCCCTTTTAAAATCTTGTCTTCCAGAGGTGGCCTGAGGTGGAGAACAGTGGACAATAATAACCAGAAGGAAGACATAGGCGTGCTGAGAATCAAAATGTTAAGATGGTCTACATGGAGCATCCCTTCTAAAAATAGAGCCAGCCCTTCTAAACCCCAGTTCTGAATTTAATCCATGTCTATCCAATGAAGTGCTACCAAACCTTCTGAAAATCTGCATAAATTAATGTCAATGCCCCAGTGGCTCTGCTCCTATGAGCCGGATTTATTCAGGTACTGTTCACAGGGATTTCCTGACTAGAAGTGTTGGTGGGTGGACATGGGGAATGGTCAGCAGCAGGGTTTTGATGCTCGTTCTTCTCTTAACTGATTGCCCAAGGTCTTTGCCTGATCGAGGATCGATCTTCTCATCTGTATATTGACCAGTGTGTGCCCAGTGATCCCCAAATTCCCTGCTAACGGTCTGGGGTTATATGATTTCATGACATCTGGTGGAAGCTCAGATGAATGGTGCTTCAAAAAATTAATCACTCGGATCTCTTCACAGAATAAACCGTATTAATAGCTGAGAAAACCACACACCAGTGGTGAACGGTAAACACCATGCCAGGATGCACCAGCGCCTTGCATGGAATTCATTCCAATCCTTTCGTGTTAGGAATTTCTCTTTCATACAAAACTGCCATATCCCCGACACTACTTCTAAATTTTTCAGGAAGGCATTCTCTTTTGCACAGTCCAAGACAATTGTAAAATGAAGAGAAAATGTATAATGACATTCTGCTTCTAATTTGGCAGCTGGAAAGTAAGAGGTAAAAAAACTTCTGAACCCATTATGGAAGTTTCTGAGACTATTGCTGATGGTTAGGCGCCCTCTACTGGTGGCCTGAACAGCAAATCGACAAAAGCTGAGAGATTTTTAAAAATTTTTATTCAGGGATGTCTGTTTCTTAAGGTGACCTAGAATGTGAATATTTGTCTTCAAGGACTTCCAAAAGGTAAACCAGCTTACACCAGGCCATACCCCATTCAAGACAGACCCCTACGTGCCTTTACAAATACTGGAGATTGTCTTAGAACATTTTTAATAGAAGTAAACAACAGAAAGAGCATCTCGAGCTCAGAGACTGAAAATACTGCTTTTAGAACTTTTTAGATGGAAAGATAACATCCATTAAAGATAAAATCGTATTAAAATTTAAAAACATTCATTAAAAAATTATGACTCTAGGGTTGTACAGAAGACAAGGAAATTAGCATTTCCATAATAGAAATGGAACCACCTTAGGGACCCAGGTGCACGTCCTTGGTTGCGGAATTACCACCTGCTTGGTGGCTTTGAGCTGCGCCTGGAATGTGGTGTGGGTGGTGGGTAAGAGGACAGGATTTAGTCAAACCGACCTTTGAACCCTGGTTCTGCTACTTTCTGGAGAAGTCACTTAAAGCCCCTGATGTTTCTTTCTTTCTCTTTCTTCTTTTTTATCCTCACTCGAGGACATTTTTCCATTTTTGTTTTAGACAGAGTGGGAGGGAAAGAGAGGAAGAGAGACAGAGAGAAACATCGACGTGAAAGCAACACATCGAGTGGCTGCCTCCCGCACAACCCCAACCGGGGCCGGGGACAAACTGCAACTGGGGTATGTCCCCTTAGTGGGAACCAAACCCGGGTCTCTCTGGACCGCGGGCCGATGCTCTAACCACTGAGCAAAACTGGCCAGGGTGCCCCTGATGTTTCTTTATGTGACACTCTCTTCAGTGTTCAACACAGTAATTAGATTAAGTCCACTAAATTCAGTCGCATGTTATCAGCATTATTGTACTTATTTGATAGGGACACAAAAGAATGTAAAAGTACTACAGAGTAGATTGCAGAGTTTATTTATTTATTCCCTCATTTGTGTGTATGGAGTGGCCTCTCATCAGGGCACTGAATGGAGTACTTAGAACAATGAATTAGACAAAAGCCTTGCCCTCTAGGATCAAAGTCTAAGAGAAAGGATAAGGTGTATAGACAACCATAATGAGGCAGAAAGGGGTCAGTGATGTGAAAATACATATGACCAATGGGAGTTCTCAAAAGAGAAGTTATCTCCAGTTCTGAAGACTTAAGAAAGGCTTTTCTTCTGGTATTAGATTATTCCTACGATTTCTGAGCTTTTGTGAGCCCTAGAGATAAGAGTCAGACTATTTAAATAATGCTGTTAGAGAGCTTGGGAAGAATTAGTAATAATGATATAAAAAATCCAAAGAAATGAAAAATAAGTCAATTACAAACTCCCAGAAAAAAAATGTACAAGAAGGAAAGTATATTTGTAGTATACTACTTGGCTCAGTAATGAGTAACACTTACATTATTATGATAACATAAGCTTAACCTGGTAAACTAACCAAAAAGTATGATTTAATTATATTGGAAGAGAAAAAGGACAGTAAGTATATATGTGTATGTAAGGGAACTAAATGTTCAGTTTCAAACAATGTTAACAGATAATGGATATAATTACTGTATTAAGAAATGTAGATGAGTGGATAAAAAGCTGTGGTACAGCCCTGGTCGGTTTGGCTCAGCGGTTAGAGCTTCA
The DNA here is from genome assembly GCF_014108415.1 of Molossus molossus. Lineage (NCBI taxonomy): Eukaryota > Metazoa > Chordata > Mammalia > Chiroptera > Molossidae > Molossus > Molossus molossus. Next base: position 221,440 of record NW_023425382.1, on the reverse strand, counting down.
GCCCCCGGAGAGGCCCGGGTTTGGTTCCCGCTAAGGGCACGTACCTTGGTTGTGGTTTGTCCCTGGACCCGGTTGGGGTCGTGTGGGTGGCAACCAGTCGATGTGTCTCTCTCACATCAATGTTTCTCTCTCTCTCCTCCCCCCTCTCTCCCCCCTACTTTATCTGAAGATAAATACAAAACATAAAATTAAAAAAGTCCTTGGGGGAGGATAAAAAAAAAAGCTGTGGTACATTTACACAATAGAACACTATGCAACTGTAAAAATAAAGGATCTCTTACCCTTTGAGACGACATGGAGGGACCTGGAGAGTATTATGCTCAGTGAAATAAGCCAGTCAGAGAAAGGCAAGTACCACGTGATCTCACTTATTTATGGAACATCATGAACAAAATAATCTGTCGACCAAAACAGATCCAGAGTCGTGGAAGTAGGGAACAGACTGACAAACCTCAGAGGGAAGTGGGGGGGTGGGTGGGAAGAGATAAACCAAAGAATATACATGCATATATGCACAACCAGTGGACACAGATTTAGATTGGGGAAGGCAGGAAGGGGGATAGAAGTAGGGAGGACGGAGTCAACAGGGAATAAAAAGTTGACATTTGTAATACTTTCAACAATAAAAAAGGAAATGTAGCCCTATAAACAGACTATTTTGTCATATGGAGGATTAGACTAAAATAATCAGCTGAAGGTTGAAAGCATTGTCCTGAGGGCCGGGCTCAGGGAAGGTGCGGTACTGAGGACTGTAAGCTATGTAACCTTTAAAACATCTATGTGCATTTAGCTAAGTGAATACTGAGTGAAAAAGAAGAGGGGGTGGTGTAGGAGATACCTGTTTGTTGGTTGGTTTTGTCTGTCCATCTTCGCACATTACTTGGGGAATGTAACCTTTGTTTTCTCGACACATTTTTCTTCTCTGCTTTTAAGCACATGGTTTCTGTGGGAGGTTACATTTCCTCACACACCTGAATTCCCTGGCTTCAGTTCATTGGTCCAGATTTAGAGGGAAAGAGAGAGGGGTAGCGAGGAGGGAAAGCTCAGTAAAGATGCAGATGTCTGTGTGTGTGCACATGCATGCGTGTGGGTGAGACGGGACAGAGATCAGAATGGCACACAAAGACAGAGAAGGAAGAACAAGTTGAGCAATGTTGAAATCCCTGGTTCCATTGATCCCTGAAGACCAGTTACCCATGCCTTTCCAGTAAGTTGGTTATACACGTTATTTCAAGTAGACAGCCTCATATGATCTTTATCTTCTTTTCCCCTCAGTTAGTTTGAGAGTGGTTTTCCATGTTCTTTCCTGCACAGGACAGTGGCCAACCGCCTTGTCTAAACTGGTGTCTCAGTAGCACCCTCTGTGCAGCTTCTCATATCTCAGGACACATGACTGGTGGCGGGTGGTTTCAATGTGATCATTCCTGTGACCAGCAGACACGTTTTTATTTGGTATCGAGGCAAATCCTCGCATTATGAGGCAGGTGAAGACGGGCTGAGAAGAGACTCTGTATGGGGACAAAGAGACCTTGGAAAGTAGGAAGATGTACCATCATCAATCCAGGATGAGTGCAAATTGAAGCTGTGGGCAGCTGTGTGCGTGGTCCACAGACAGTCTCTCTGAGGCACAAAATGTAGAGTTGTCCCCTTCTCCTCTCCAACTCACCTCCTGTCTTTCTTTTCTCTTTTTAAAAATATGTTTTTATTGATTTTTTTAGAGAGAGAGAAACATCGATGTGAGAGAGAAACATCCATCGGCTGCGTCCTGCACACCCCCTACTGGGGATGGAGCCCGAAGCCCGGGCCTGTGCCCTGACCTCTTGGTGCATGGAATGAAGCTCAACCCACTGAGGCACACCGGCCGGGTTCTTTCTTTTCTCATTTAACTGAGGTAACATTGGCTAATGGCATATATACGTTTCAGGTGTACAATGTTGTAATTCAGTATTTGTGTACTCCATGATGTGTTCACCACCGAAAGTTTAGTTCCCACCGTTCTGCACTCTGCGCTGACCTCCTTCACTCATTGCGTCTTCCACACGCTCAACCCAGCCTCTCCAGTAACTGCCATGGTGTCATCCATATCTATGAGTTTGCTTTTGTTTTGTTTATTTCTTTCTTGTTTGTTGGTTTTATATTCCATATATGTGTGAAATCATATTTTTTATCCTTTTTAGTCTAACTTATTTCAACCAGAATTATGCTCACAATATTTCACCTTTTCTATGGCTGAATAATATTGCAGTGTAGGCACAGTTGGTCCTTGAACAATGTGGGGGTCAGAGTCGTTGACTGTGCAGGCAAAGATCCACATATAACTTTTGACTCCCCCAAAGCGTAACCACACCAGTTGGCCCTCAGTATCCACAGGGATTGTCTCTACGACCAGCGCAGATAAAACAATGCATAAATGCTCAAGTCCCCCACATAAAATGTTGTAAATTAATACTCACAGTTGGCCCTTTGCATTACCAGCCTCCCAACCTCACATCACAAACAGTGCAGGTATTCACTGAAAAATGTGTGTACACGTGGACCTGCAAAGTTCAGAACCGAGTTGTTCAAGGGTTAACTGTATATACCACATCTTCTTTATCCAATTCAGTCAATGTGCACTTAGACTGTTTTGATCATAGGGGTGCATATATTTTTTTCAGGTTAGTGCTTTTATATTCTTCAGATACATACCCAGAAGTGGAATAGCTAGATTATATGGAAGTCCTTAATTTTTTGAGAAACCTCCACCCTGGCTGAACCAATTTTTAATCCATTTTCCCCAGGAAGACATACAGATGGCCAACAGGCACATGAAAGATGTTCAATACCACTAATCACTGGCGTCGGGAAAGGCAAGTTAAAACCACAATGAGATATCACCTCACACCTATTAGAATGGCTACTATCAAAAAGTCAAGACATTACAAGTGTTGGGGCGGATGTGGAGAAAAGGGAACCTCCCACCTTTGTAAAATCTCTTTGAAAGTTAAATCTGTGTAAGCATTGGGCACAATGTGGCAGGCACGACTGGCTATGTGGCAACATGTTCTAAGAGGAAGAACCTAGCTAAGAAAAGAATGGGCGTGGCGGGGGGGGGGTCACAGGGATGGGAAGAGCCGGGGGCTGTCAAATCTCCAAATTCTGTTTCTTCATGAGGTTCAGCGATCGAGCTAGCTGTGCAAGGAAAAGATGTCAAATGTGTAGAATAGAGCAGCTCTGCATGAAAACCTGCTAGAAATTATGCTTCGGGGAGTCGGAGAAAAAAAGAGGAGAGACATAATTGATGCTGAAAAAGAAATTAATTCCATGCAGGGGATGCAGAAGGAAAGGCCCACAGGAAATGATGAGAGAGGAAATGACAGATATGGAAGACCGTGAGTGAAGATCCAAGGGAGCTAAGGCTGGAATCAATGAATCATAAGCAATTATCAAAGAAAAAAAAAAAAAAACACAAATCAAGCCCCAATTCTCCAGAGTTAAAAAATGTCTAGAGACAGATTGCAAGTTCCCATGCTGTCCTAGGCAAAGCGGCATGAACATGCTCGTTTATCCTGGGGTAATGTTTAAATCAAACAGGTTTTGTATGAACGTAGAAGTAAATGGGCCGGGCTCTGGGTCCGGTCCGCAGCACTAGCCACAGGACAATGGAACGACGCCGGCAGAGCTCCGAGCAAACACTACTGAGATGTGTTGTCTTTTAGAAATGAAAGCAACAAAAAATATTTTTACTAGATAAGAACTTGAGACAGATCCATGAAAAACAAGCACTTGAAAATTGTTTCCAACTAACTGGGGATACTAGAAATACTGCAAGCTCAGAAACGAGAGTCATCTCGAAAAATGTGATGAGATTCAGCACTAAAATTGGGGAAGCGTGGACCACATTTACTCTCCTGGAAAGATGTAAATCTGCATGTAAAAATGAATCTAAAATCAAAACATCTGTTCCTTTAAAAAAATAATGTAAAATTCATGATTATATGAAAAACAATCTGAGTTTACAACGTCAGCTAATATTAACAAAGACGGAGAAATGTGAGGAGCAGGGAGAGGGGAGGATTGTGTACTCAAAAGATCATTTCCTTCTTGACTCTGAGAATTAGTTCATGTAAAGAAAAAGAGGGCTTTTGAAATATTAAAAGATAAACATCAAAGAGAGTAAAAGCAAAGAAAACATGGTCCATAGAGCAAATAGGAGTAGCAAATGAAACAACGTAAAACAATATTTAAAAAGTATAAAACTATATGTCAGAACATGAAATAGACCTTTTGTGCTAATAAACGTTGATGTTAAGCACCTCTCTTAAAAGGCAATAACTCTCAAGCTGTTTTCCCAGAATCTAGCCAATTACTGTCTATAAAAGAACACTCAAAACAAAGGTATACAGAATGTTGAAAGTGAAATAGTATTGAACAAAGATACATTGGGCCAATTCAAACAGAAGGAAGGGGAACTGCAAGCATACATATCAAACACCAACCTTCAGACACAAACATTGCAGGGAGCAAAAGTTCACTTCTTTTGATGAACGGCACAAACATTTATGAGATTAATAAAATAGCAAGACAAATTTAGCAAAACCTCTAAAAATGGGCACATAGTAATACTTGCATATATTAAAATACTTCTCTACTCAGAACAAGTCAAACAAGCAGAAATTAAATGCATATATAGAAATAACAAGATTTATTCAATAAGATACCACTGACACCTTTTACAAATGAACAATGAAAGTTAATATTTAATATCTGTAGAATACAGTTGTTTTAGTCGAATATTTTAGGTCACAAAACATATCTCAAATTCTAAAAATAAAAAATGGTACAGCCTTCTCTCTTATTCCCTTTTTAGACCAGAATAAAATAAAACTAAAAATGATCAAAATGTTAAGCCATAGAAATAGATATATAAAAAATATTCTTCTAAATAAATTAGGAATAAAAATAATGCATTCCACAATGACAAAATATAGATATAATGGGACTTTTACACTTTACATCTCTGAGACTGAAAAAAAAAAAATGATGTCAGTTGCAATATGTCTACCTTATGTAGAAAAATGATTGTAGGAAAGATATCAATCTGTTAAGAGTAATGAGCTTTAGGCGTGTTTATTTTGTTTGCATATGTGAATTTGTTCCTATGCATACATTGCTTTTCTACATGGAATGGATACTTGGTAGAGAACCATATGTTTAATTTTTGAAGTTGAAAAACTGTTTTGGGGGGGATTTCAACCTCTCATATCATCTTTTTAAAAAATTTTTATTCTCACCAGAGAACATTTTTGTATTTATCTTCAGATAGAGCAGGAGGGAGAGAGGAAGGAAGAGAGGGAGAGAAACATTGATGTGAGAGAGACACATCGAGTGGCTGCCACCCACATGACCCCAACTGGGCTGGGGACGAACTGCAAGCAAGGTATGTGCCCTTAGCGGGGACCAAACTTGGGACTCTCAGGTCCGCGGGCTGACGCTCTAACCACTGAGCCCCGGCCAGGGCTCATATCATCTCTAAGGTGGAAGACAGTGGCATTTTTAGAGAAGACACACCCCTCTAGCATTACAGATTCAAAGCAAATATATAATCAATTCGCCTAGAAACAGTGAACTAACCTAAAAACATGTGCTTCACACCGAGCAATGTTTAAGTTCTGTTTAACAAAGCAAACTATGTATATCTTTTTTAGGGACAAGATTAACCTAGAATCAGGTTTATTTTTCTTTAAATTGAATTTAAATTGTGCTGTGCCTAAAATCTTTTGCTTGTTCTTGAGAGATGGATTTATGTTCTCATCCAGACTTCAGTTGGAAGGCAGACTATGGAAGGACAGACTTCTCCTGCTAGAGCAGTTTCTCAGCCTTTGCACTACTGACATTTTGGACCAAGAAATTCATTCTCGGGAGCAGGGCGGATGGTGGTGTTTTGTGCACTGAAGAATATTTAGTAGGATCCCTGACCTCTACCCATTAGATTCTAGTAGCACCCTCTCCCATTGGCACCCCTCTCCCCAGCAACTGTGACAACCACAAATATATTCGGACATTACCAAATGTCCACCTGGGGCTAGAGGGGGTGACAGAATTACCCCCGATTGAAAACAACTATGATAAAGGTTAGACGCACAGAAACTGAACTAAGTTTGATGGTGGATTAACAGTGTCCCTGTAAGGCTGACTATGCTACACTTTATGAGAATAGTATTGAATATTGGATTTGAAGTATTTGGGCTCTGGAAACCAGTAGGTGGGGAAGGATATTTTCCTGGAAGTAAATTGAAATTTGGTTAACAGTCACAGTCCGGCGTGCTTCTGCTTGGAGGAGCCGAGAGGAGCCAGGTCCCTTTCCAACGGCTAGGGAAGGGTTCGGAGTAGAGGTCACCAGAGGAGAAAAGCGGTCACGATCACATTAGGGTCAGCAGTAGCTACACGGTAGTAAGAGAATTAAGACGGGGATGGTCACAGGTCTCAGTCGTTAGCCATGGTACTTGCAGCCGCTGGGGGATGGGTTCACGAAGCAGTAAAGAGAATCTGAACCCTAATGGTAACTATTGCCGCCACCCCTTAACCACTCAGCTCTACGTGCTTCTTTCTGACTACAACATTCTCTTCATCTAGATACAGCTTCTCTGGGATTCTGACTGGTCACAATTTCTGGGGAAACTTATAACAGTATTAATTACACCCCTGCTGCTGTACTTGATCTCAAGGCCTTAATTGATTGTTATTGACTTCCCATTAACAGGTATAACTGGGGATGGGGGTACCAAGAATACCGCAGTGGATCACCTCCATTGATAATCGCCTTATTTAAACCCAATTCTATATCCTTAGTGTGATCAGATCACAGCCCTTCTCAATATGCATGGTAACTACTTTCTTTGGTTGCTGGTCCACCAACATAAGGAACCCAGAGAGACTAGATGATAGCTACAGCTTTAAGCTTACTGGGATTGTTACTGTGTCTTTTGATAGAAGTACAGGCTTTCTGGGAACCAGGACCTTGAAACTCACAGACTCGAGGGCAAGAAGCACAGATTTTTCAAGAGCCTCACTAGGAATGATAATTATAGGGGGTTCTCCAGCTTTTTCTGCTTGGTTCCTGGACCCATGTATTCTATCTATTGGAGAGAGAATCTGCTGGGGCACAGGCGCATCCTTAAAAGGTATTACCTTAAAGTTGAAGCCTCAGCCATACTTTTAAGAGGCCATTCTACCGTCCTATCTGGCTGGCAGCTTCTGGATAATACAGTATGTGATAAGACCCATGGATCCCATGCTCATATGCCCACTGCGAGGCATCCTTTGCCAACTGTTAGACTGAAGAGATGCTAGGCAAGGTCGCATTTGGAAGATCAACCCCTCTCTGAGCCTATGTGAGTAATGGTGCTGGCTGAGAAATTACAGGCAGGAAAGGCAAATTGTTACCCAGAACACATGTAAGTCTTGGTTTACATGACTCACTCTTACCAAAATAGAAGGGGTCTGGAGTGATTGAATAGCCAACAGTTGCTATTTGGTCTTATTCTATAACATATAGATACTCAGCTTTGGTCTTCTCTACTGGCAGGTTGGACATTCATCAGTAGAAGTCCAACCTGGCCAGTCTCCATCTTGATGAGAGCGAGCCAATGTTGTGGGGTCCATGTTCAGCCTGTATTTCTATTATCATGGCCATCCCATTTATGAGCTCATTATCTAAATAATGCAGTGGCAGAGGTTGGCTGACATCAACTGGCTGAGTCAACATGTCCAGTTGGGTGTTTAATGCCTCTTCTTCAGTGGATGTTCTGTGGTGGTAATGATATACAATACAAAGTCATCATACTTGGTGTGCCCACCCACACATATTGATTCACACGTCTCCTCCTCAGAGCTCCTTGTCTTTCCTTCCAGTAGTGTATCTTCTAGGCCATCGACCAACCAGCTAAGCCATTTGCTATTGACCTTGAATCCATATATATTCTAACCTCAGATCAGTGATCTCTGAACACTAAGTGGATGGTCATGAGTACCTGAAGCTCTGCCCACTGCAAGGACTTCTTTTCATTTCCAGGGCTACTCCTAGGTGAGTCTATACTGCAGACTTCACATAAACCTACTGAGGTGACCCATTTTCATATTAATCATAGGACTTTTTCTCCTCTGCCAGCTGGGCATAGAAAATGATTCATGAGGTCAGGAGTGTGAACTGAGGGAGAGGTATTAGCATAATAGAGAAAGGTGATGTGGGATTCTGGTACCTAGTGCTCTCTGAAACTGCTCCACTTCAATCTGGAACATAACACTCCTACCTTGACATGACCTCCTAGACCTTGTGACTTGGTATTCAGTCCCTTATGTGCAGGTCTGGCTCCAAGGCCATTTGATGTCCATGGTTAGATATTCTGCCTTCATCAAGAATCAGTAGCAGATCGGTTGTTGAGTGTGCTCATGTGGTTTTAATGGTGTATAGTACTTTGTTACAGATGGCGTGGCTTTGCTCATGAATCCAAGAATTCATAGAAAATCCTATGAGTGTACTACTGGGGCTTGCTAGAGACCCCATACAGTAATCCAGTGGCCAGGCTGCTTACGCTGCCTCCCGAATCTGCATCAGAACGTTTTCTTGCTCTGGGTCTTCTTAAAACTACAAGTCTTTGGCATTACCAAATAAATGGATCAGAGCAGTATTCCCAAGTGTGTAAAATGCTATATCTAAAACCTTAAAAGGCCAGTTAAACCCTGTGCTTAGCTGCACAGAGATGCACAGAGAAATAACATGCCCTTTACTTTGGAAGGGATGACTCATTTGACCCAGGATGCAGGTCTCCTAAATATTTCACTGATGCATCATGCCTCCACCTCTGTGCAAGGCTTATCTCCCTCCTTCTAGCGTTCAAGTGTCTTACCACGTCTTGCTCATCAGGTCCAGCTACATGATGTCAGCAATATGGACTAATATGGCACTCTATAGAATGTCCAGATAGCCCAGGTCTTTTCAACAATATAGAGACAGAGAGAAAGTGAATTAACATATCTCTGGGGCAAGACCATGAATGTCTGCTGTTATGCATCCCATATGCATGCAAATTGCTTCTGTCCTGTTTGAGGGGCAGTGAAAAGAATGCATTTGAGAGGTCAATGGCTTTAGGCTGCTTACTAGAGTCTCTAATAAAGATACGGTTTCCAGCACAGGAGCTGCAGTTGGTTATACGATTTGGTTAAGTTTGCAGTAGTACACTGTTATTTTCCACAACCTGTCTGGGTTTTTGCAGGACCACCTCACCTGCCTCCTTCAAATCTCTGAGGGTGGTACAAATCTGCCATTTCCTCCAAAGATGTGATAATTGTTTTACATTTACGACCTTGGCTGGGTTGGGGAGAGTTTCAGAGGCTTCCACTTGGCCTTTATTACTATAATGATTCTAAGCTTATAAATCAAGAAGAAACCTGCATAAGGGTTTTGTCAACATTTTCATATATTTAGGAACTGGGAAAATGACCGCCGGGTGTATCTGGATCCAGTGGACAGCTGAGCTGGAGCCCACTGGGCATATTCTGAGGAGAGCCAACAGATCTTGTCTCATGAAGCTGCTGCATTGGCTTCAGGCAAAGGGAAGGTGTGTCCTTCAACAAGCAGCGATCCTCTTACACAGACCCCGAGGATTCAAGGCTTTCCAGTGTCTCCACCACGATAGCCTTCACAGGTCTCAGCATCCACTCCTTCCTTATCAAGGCTCTGAGTTTGGTGCAAGAGACTTGCTGGGGCTGGAAATTCAACCTTGTCTGAAGTTCTGCTCCCCTTGCAAACAGATCCTGAGCCTACTCCTCAGGATGACCAGCCCTCTAAACATAGGAGATGAGAGTTTCTTTAGATAATGACCAAAGGACCTCTGCTTTTTTCCCCCACTCTGAACTGCTGATTTATCTCCCCACATCTCTCTGCAAAGCAACAGTAATATCCAGCTGTAGTTGCCCAATTCCACAGTCCTTATAATTACACTCAGTTGTTAGAGATTGTGCCCAACTAGGGGCATCCTATCCCACCCCAGTTCACTACAGGTGAAAATCTTAATGACTGAACCACTACAGCATGCCAGGGACTATCAATAGTTCCCCTACCACTGGGGAGATGATACCTCCATTGCCAGGAAGGCTGGGTGATCCAACTTCAGAGTTTCACCCTTAAAGTCAGCTTCCTATGACTACTTGTGGTACCAGTTTTCTAGACCAGGTTTCCTGGAAGCAGAGCCTAAGACAGAAATTCACTTACCCTTACTTTACTAAGGTGGTACTCTTCAGAAGAAATCTTGAACAAGAGAAGCAGGAAAGGGCTGCAGAAAGAGCCAGATAAGAATGTGATCTCAGCCCTGGTCAGTTTGGCTCAGCAGTTGGAGCATCGGCCTGCAGACCAGAGAGTCCTGGGTTCAGTTCCCGCTAGGAGCACATACCAAAAAAAAAAAAAAAAAAAGAATGTGATTTCAGGTCAAGTGGTAGTCCTGGAGTGTTATTTATATCACAGGGTTGTCCAGACTTGAGATACATTTTAGATCCCGTGCATCCACATTAGTCAATTGGCTACTTACTCTCGGGACAGTGATGCTATAACCTCCCTGGCATGTCTGGGTGAGGAGAACGCAAACAGCCAATTATCCAGAGAAGATCCCAGGTATAAGTCACCAGCTGCAGTACTTGCAGCAGCTGGGGGACATGCACAGTGGCTAACTAAAGAAATCTGAGTGGGCCACCAACTGTCTCATATGCATGTGCATGTTCTAGATTTTCTACAGTGAACCTGATTTTTTTTTTTGTAAAAATTTTGAAAGGCATATTCTGAACTGTTCATAGGTGGATGATAAATACACTGAGTTATATATTACATGTTTACATATAATTCATAGCCCTGGCTGGTTTGGCTCAAAGGTTAGAGTATCAGCCCATGGACCAAAGGGTTGTGGGTTCCATTCTAGTCAAGGGCATGGACCTATGTTGCAGGTTCTATCCCTGGCCCTGGTTGGGGTTGTGCAGGAGGCAACCAATCAATGTGTCTCTCTCATGTCGATATTTCTCTCTCTCCCTCTCTCGCACTCTATTTGAACATCAGTGAAAAAAATCCTCGGTGAGAATTTTGAAAATAAATAAAATAAAAAGATCAATCTACCGTTATGTGTATCAATCAGGGGAGCTTGTATAACTGCTTATCAATGTTTTAAAAAACAGGCACACTCAATTATATTGTTAAAGCTGTAAGCATGGGTGTCAACATACAGCAAGGAAACAATTATCCCCAGAGTCAGGACCATCTGGGTACCTGGGGAGGCCAGGGTTGGGGTCATGGGGGAGAAGGAGCTTGTGCGGGAGGCCACAGAGATTATCACGTACAGATCTTTACCTGGGGGCAATTACACAGGTTTTTATGTTCAACACAAAAATGTGTTCGACGTGCTTTTGCTTATGATAGATTTCACACTACAATAGCATAGAGATGTAGTCCACTGGATTGCATGTGTAGACTAATCTGCATTTTATAGGAGAGAAGTATGTGCAATAAAAATACTTTCAGCTTGTAATTTAAAATACGAATCATAAGTGATTTAATTTTTCCCCATTTTTCCCATTTTTTCTCAATAGCCAAAGTTTTCAAAATAATTTTTGAAGCAATGTTTTTTATTATCAAGACCGGTAAGTTTCCTGATTTGTAAGGATAGCCCCAAAGAACTCACTTTCTAGGGGTTCTGTCTTTCCAGTTTAACCCCAGTTCTGTGCCTGAAACTGCCGCTGCTAACGTTTTCCTTCGTTATGCTGACAGGCACTCGGCAGGGCACGCAGATGCCCTGGGGGGCAGCTGACACCTCCCCAGGAACCTCTGATGATCACCGACAAACACTGATTTATTTCGGAGGCATGTACCTGAAAGACTTGATCACTGTGTAGAAGCATTTGTCAGGTTATTTCCTGAAGACCGTTGAGGTAGAAGGAGGACATCTTTTCCTTTGCATACAAAGAAGAATATTGCTAGAAAGAGTTGTTTATGTCACCCTTGCCCTCTGGACACAGGCTCCAGGGGACAGCAGGTGAAGACTGGTCTTCAGGCTGCAGACAGCGCAAGTGGGGTTCATGGCGTCAAGTCCTGGACTCCAGTTCCACCCCTTGTAGCTGTGTGGCTGTGGGCAAATTACTTAACTTCTCTGAGCCCTAGTAAATTCTCAGTGACAGTGGTTTTCAACGTCATTATCATCCTCGGTATTTCTCCAGTCAGTTTGGAAGAAGCCATACAGAAAAGAGGCTACAGAAATAAACTCCTTTCTTTATGATCCTTTGTAGATGAGAGGATTCCTAAAGAAAGCAGACAAAGGAGATGCGTTGTTGACTCTGAATTATGTAGTTCAGCTGGGGACCTCTTTTATGACTGACTCATTCATGTGAAAACCAAGTCTCTAATTCTCTCCAATCTTTTTGGAAGTTTGGTTATGGAATGTTAAAGAAAAAGAGTATCTGAGTGCTGACTATAAATGATAATTACCTTACTTTTTCCAAATGTTTGAATCAAGCCTAAGAAAACTGGCTTTGTATTCCTGGGACAAGCCTCCAGCACCCAAGTGAATGGGAGGTAGCAGCTGCCCTCACTCGGGGATGTCCAGAGCCAGGGAGGGAGCGGAGGTGGGTGTGAGGAGGCAGGAAGACCACTGGCAAGAATCCAGGGGACCGGGGTGGAGGTTCCAGCTCAGCAACGTTGAGATCACATGGTGCACTGAATGGCTATCTGTCTCCTCAGGAACAGGAGAGAAGGTTGAAATCAGTAATACCTGGGACCCCAGTCCCATCACTACTCAGCTGCAAACCTTTGGGAAAGTGCGAGTTTTCTGTGCTTCAGGGTCCTCACCTTGAAAATGAAGATGATGAAATAATTCTGAATTTGAATGCATATTAGAATCACTAGGTTGTTTGTTTGTTTGTTTGCTTTTAAAAGAAAAGCTGGTTCTACCCCAAACCAATAGAATTAGAATGTTCAGATCTCTGGGGCAAGGCGTGGGCATCAGTAGTTTTGGAAATCGCCCCCAGGTGATTCCATTCCAGGTGATTCAGGGCAGGGATTGTTGAAAACCACTGGCTAAATCATCTCTAACACTGGTGTTGCGTTGACTTGGTATTGACATTGATACATGCAACAGACCGATAAACCAAATGTGTTTTTGAGGGACTTTGAAATGTGTGCTGTGGGCTTCATTTCAAAAATAAGAATGCGATAACATCACTCTGCGAATTTGTCTTTATTCCAGTGGCAGGTTTGCGTCTCGAGCTCACAGCTGAGGGAAAGAAGGGCATCTTTGCAGCTGGTTGAGAGACAGGACTCCTCTGCCCTGGGCTGCAGGCGGGTGAGGTCGGTGGCGTTTTCTCACAATCTTAGCCACGTGGTACTTTATAGAAAAGTGCTCTATTAACATGGAAGCTGAAAAATCTCACTTGAAATCATATTTAAGAATAACCATGGACTGCTTGTTCCCCATGGTACTGGAACTTCTTATTTTTATTTTCTTCCATTCTCTGATACTAATTTTTCTCAAAACTACTATTTGTCATTTGTCTGTGTGGCCCTTACAGAAACTAGAGACAGGGAATTCCAAAACGGCGGCGGAGTGAACGGAGCTACACAGACCGTCTCCCAGAACCAAACTGGAATTACAACTATAACACAGACAAATCGACGGGAAAAAGCAACAGAAAAGCAGCTTGCGAGGATCATATAACCAGGGACACTGACTCCATCCCGGTAGGCTTGCGAAGGCGCGAGACGGGGCTGGGAGCCCACAGAGAGCAGCAGCCTCAGCTGGGAGCAGTGCCCTCGGGCCACACTCCCAGGCGGCTCCACAGCGCAGCCGGGACAGAGGCTAAAACAGCCACAGCCACTCACCTTGGGCTCCGGCAGAGGGAGGGCGGACTGGACTGGAACTGTGTGGGGACACTCAGGATTTGGAGGGCGCTCAGAGCTTTTGCTCAGTTGCTGCCACACAGGAAGTGGCCATTTTGCTCCTTCCCAGGGCTCTGAGAGAGGCAGCAGCCCCTCCCTTGGAGATTCCACCCCGCCCTGTGGGCCACTGAAGTGCTAATTGAGGCTCATTAACAACCAGCATCATTCCCACCCTCAGGAAATCCCTTTATGCTGAGCACCTGAGGGAGTTTTTCAATCAACTGACCACCCAAAAGTCTTCAAGTAACCTTGACTGATAGCCTCCAGGCAAAAAGCTAGAGGACGACAGTACCTTTCCTGGGCTGGCAACTTTAACCAGGAAAGTAAGACTTGACTGTGGTGTTTAACGTGGGTCCTGCCTTGCTCATCTAAACACAGGAGAGGGAGCCACAAACAGCAGAACACCAACACCCACAGGAAAAACTTGACAGGCTCCAAAGCCCACTGTGATAGCCAAAATGGTGAAACACAGAAACAAAAACCAAATAAAAGAACAAGAGACCTCCACTGGAGATGAGATCAATGTGGAGCAGTTAGGCAAGTTAACAGAGCTAGGATTCAGAGCCATGATCTTGAGTAAGCTCAACAGCATGAGTAAGGACATAGAGATGCTGAAAATAAACAAATTGGAAATTAAAAACCACCAAGAAGAGATCAAAAATGACATATCAGAAATGAAAAACACATTGGAAGGTCTAAAAAGCAGAGTAGAGGAAACTGAGGACCGGATCAGTGAATTGGAAGACAGGGTAGAAAAAAATCAACCAATCAGAAAACCAGAAGGAAAAAAACGATTAAAAAACAGGAAGACAGCTTAAGAGCACTGTGGGACAACTGGAAACGTAATAATATTCGCATCATAGGAGTCCCCGAAGAAGAAGAAAATGAGCAAGGGTTAGAGAATATATTCAAAGAAATAGTGACAGAAAACTTCCCTAATTTGGTGAAGGAAGAAGGCATTCAAGTTCAAGAAGCACAGAGAGCCCCAAGTAAGAAGAACCCAAACAGGCGCACACCAAGACACATAGTAATTGAAATGCCAAAAATTAAAGACACAGAGAGAATCCTAAAAGCAGCAAGAGAGAAACAACAGATTATCTACAAAGGAAACCCCATAAGGCTCTCGGCTGACTTCTCACAAGAAACACTACAGGCCAGAAGGAAATGGCATGAAGTACTCAAGGTCATGAAAAACAAGAATCTGAATCCAAGACTACTCTACCCAGCAAGGCTATCATTCAAAATAGAAGGTCAAATAAAAAGCTTCCCAGACAAAAAAAGGCTAAGGGAATACATTAGCACCAAACCAGCACTGCAAGAAATGTTAAAAGGACTACTGTAATTAGTAGAAGAAACAGGAAGAAAAATAGAACCACACTAAACAAAAATGGCAATGAACAAATACATATCAATAATTACCTTAAATATAAATGGACTGAATACTTCGATAAAAAGACACAGAGTAGCTGATTGGATAAGAAGGCATGACTCATCTATATGTTGTTTACAAGAGACCCACCTCACAACAAAAGACTCACAGAGGTTGAAAGTGAAGGGATAGAAAAAAATTTTCCAAGCAAAAAAAAGCTGAGGTAGCAATACTCATATCTGATAAAATAGATTTCAAAATGAAGGCCATAACTAGAGACAAAGAAGGCCAGTACCTAATATTGAAAGGATCTATCCAACAGGAAGATATAACCTTGATAAACATATATGCACCCAATATAGGAGCACCAAAATATATTAAAAATCTTCTGGAGGACTTCAAAGGAGAAATCGAGAGCAATACAAGCACAGCAGGGGACTTCAACACCCCATTGACAGCACTGGATAGATCCTCTAGAAAAAAAATGAACAACAAAACAGAGACTCTAAATGAAGCACTAGACCAAATGGATTTAATAGATATCTACAGAGAATTACACCCCAAGACTACAGAATTCACATTCCTCTAAAGTGCACATGGGACATTCTCAAAGATAGACCACATGATAGGACACAAACTAAATCTCTAAAAGTTCAAGAAGACTGAAATCATATCCAGCATCTTCTCAGATCACAATGGCATGAAACTAGAAATCAATTGCAACAAGAACATGCAAAGACATTTGAACATAGAGGCTAATAGCATGTTATTAAACAATTAATGGGTTACCGAGGAAATCAAGGAAGAAATTAAAAACTTCCTGGAAACCAATGAAAATGAACACACAACAACACAAAGTCTATGGGATGCCGCAAAAGCAGTTCTGAGAGGGAAGTTCATAGCACTACAGGCCTACCTCAAGAAACAAGAAAAATTTCTAATTGATTGTCTAACTTAAAGAATTAAAAAGCAAACAAAAAGAAAACCCCAGAGCAAGTAGAAGGAAGGAAATAGTAAAGGTTAGAGCAGAAATAAATGACATAGAGACAAAAAACAATTCAAAGGATCAGTGAAACAAAGAGCTGGTTGTTCGAAAGATAAACAAGATTGATGGATCTTTAGCTAGACTCACCAGGAAACAAATAGAGAGAACCCAAATACAGAAAATCAGAAATAAGAGAAGTAACAACCGACACCACAGAAATATAAAAGATTGTTAACAGCTACTATGAACAACTATATGGCAACAAATTTGACAATCTAAGCGAAATGGACAAATTTCTAGAAACACACAGTCTCCCAAAACTAGACCGGGAAGAGATAGAAAACTTGAACAGACCAATAATAACTAAGGAAATTGAAGAGGTAATCAAGACTCTCCCAGCAAACAAAAGCCTGGGCCCAGATGGCTTCACAGGGGAGTTTTACTGAACATTCAAAAAAGAACTAACCCTCATTCTCCTCAAACTATTTCAAAAAATTCAAGAAGAAGGAAGACTTCCAAACATGTTCTATGAGGCCAGCATAATTCTAATTCCAAAACCAGAAAAAGACACTACGAAGAAAGAAAACTACAGGCCAATATCCCTGATAAACATAGACGCCAAAATCCTGAACAAAATACTAGCAAATCGGATCCAGCAATACATCAAAAATATTATTCACCATGACCAAGTGGGACTCATCCCAGGGATGCAAGGCTGGTACAATATTCACGAATCAATAAATTTGATACACCACATAAGAAAATGAAGAATAAAAATTACATGATCATATCAATAGATGCTTAAAAAGCATTCGACAAAATACAGCATCTATTTCTGATAAAAAAAACACTCAGCACTGTGGGAATAAAGGGATCATATCTCGACATAATAAAGGCCATATATGAAAGACCTACAGCCAACATCATGCTCAATGGGCAGAAACTAAAAGCATTTCCTTTAAGAACAGGAACGAGACAGGGATGCCTACTTTTACCACTCTTATTTAACAGAGTACTGGAAGTCTTAGCCACAGCAATCAGATATGAAGAAAAAAATAAAAGAGATTCAAATTGGAAAGGAGGAAGTGAAACTGTCATTATTTGCAGATGACATGAAATTATACATAGAAAACCCTAAAGACTCCATCAAAAATCTACTAGAGTTAATAAATGCATTTGGCAAAGTAGCAGGATACAAAATTAACATCAAGAAATCGATGGCATCATACACCAATGATGAACTCACAGAAAGAGAAACTGAAAAAACAATCCCATTTACCATTATGGCAAAAAATTAAAGATACCTAGGAATAAACTTAACCAAAGACGTAAAGGACCTATTTGCAGAAAACTACAGGTCATTGAAAAAAGAAATAGAGGAAGATATAAAAAAGTGGAAGCACATACCTTGTTCATGGATTGGAAGAATTAACATCATTAAAATGTCCATACTGCCCAAAGCAATCTATAGATTCAATGCAATCCCCATCAAAATACCAATGACATATTTCACAGAACTAGAACAAATACTTCAAAAGTTCATATGGAACCAAAAAAGTTTCCGAATAGCCACAGCAATTTTGAAAAAGAACAAAGTAGGTGGGATCACAATACCAGATATTAGGTTATACCACAAAGCGACTGTAATCAAAACAGCCTGGTACTGGCACAAGAACATGCATATAAACCAGTGGAACAGAACTGAGAACCCAGAAATGGACCCAAGGCAATATGCTCAATTAATATTTGACAAAGATGGCAAGAGCATACAGTGGAGTAAGGACAGCCTCTTTAATAAGTGGTGTTGGGAAAATAGGACAGCTACATGCAAAAAAAAATGAAACTAGACCATCAAATTACACCCTACACAAAAATAAACTTAAAATGGTAAAAGACTTAAATGTGACCAGTGAATCCATAAAAATTCTAGAAGAAAATGTAGGCATCAAAATTTTGGACATCATACGCAGCAGAATTTTCACTGATATATCACCTAAGGCAACAGAAACAAAGGAAAAAATGAATACATGGGACTACATCAAACTAAAAAGCTTCTGCACAGCAAAAGAAACAATCATCAAAATGGAAAGGGAACCCACTGTATGGGAGAACATCATTGCCAATGATACATCAGATAAGGGGTTAATTTCCAAAATATATAGAGTACTCATACAACTCAACAAAAGGAAGACAAAGAACCCAATTAAAAAATGGGCAGAGGACCCAAATAGACACCTCTCCAACCAGGACATACAAATGGCTAAGAGACATATGAAGAAATGCTCATCATCACTAATCATCAGAGAGATGCAAATTAAAACAACAATGAGGTATCACCTCAAACCTGTCAGAATGGCCGCCATCAACAAATCATCAAACAACAAGTGTTGGTGAGTGTGTGGAGAAAAGGGGACTCTAGTGCATTGCTGGTGGGAATGCAGACTGGTTCTGCCACTATGGAAAACAATATGGTGTTACCTCAAAAAATTAAAAATTGATCTGCCATTTGACCCTGTGATTTTACTTCTAGGAATATACCCTAAGAAGCCTGTAACACCAATCAGAAGGAATATATGTACCCCCATGATTGTAGCAGCACCATTTACAATAGCTAAGATCTGGAAATAGCCCAAGTGTCCATCAGTAGATGAATGGATAGAATAGCGGTGGTACATATACACAATGGAGTACTATGGAGCTGTAAGAAAGAAAAATCTATTTTTTGAGATGACACAGAGGGACCTGGAAAGTATTATTTTAAGTGAAATAAGCCAAGCAGAAAAAGACAAATACCACATAATCTCACTTATATTCGGAATATATTGAACATAACAGTCTGAGGAATATGGTAGACCCAGAAACATGGAAGTAGGACATAGACTGACATCCCTCAGAAGAGGGGGTGGAGGGGGTCAGAACAGATAAACCACAGAACATATATACTTGTATGCATAACCAATGGACATGAACAACAAAGCCGGAGATGGGGACAGGGGCATGAAGGGGTGCCAATGGGGTAAAAAAGGAGAAACATCTGTAACAAAAGAATAAAATAAAAAATTAAAAAAAACAACACTAAGATTTGTAGATAACTACGTAAAGAGCAATGCTCCATGAATTAATACTGGCGTGTGAATTGTTTGTTACCAGTCCACAAGTAAGAAATTGAGACTAAGCATCTTCTGTCTATTTGACACAAATTTTTTACCTGCTGTATCTTATAATATAAAGTTTAATCCTAAAAAAAAACCTAGAGACATATGCTCTCTTTGCAGCATCCTGACTTCCCACAAATCCAGTGTTTGAGTGTCTTCTGGGAGAGAAGTGAATCTCCATCTCTGCCCAGGAGAATGGTGTCAGGGAGATCCCTCCACCCACTGCCTGTGAAATTGGTGCTCCGCCTGGGTTAGCTGAAGTTGGAGGATTTAAGCTACCAACACAAGCTGTCACGGCCCTTTAAAGCCATGCACTGCTAATAACAGCAGAATTAAAAATCTTGACCAATTTATGTTCTGAAGACCTCTGCTTTGTAAGTAAGCTGTATGAGTGCCAAGGCTATTTTTATTTTAAAAATAATCCCAAATCATTCTCTTTTTTAAAATCAAAGTATATAAAAAAATTTAAGTTCAAAACTTTGTCAAGGGCCATGATTTGCATGAAAACCTCAAGGTTCCAATGTTTGTATTGGGATCAATCATGCTGCATAAATATCTCGGTCTTGCATCCACGTAGCTCAGTCTGTACTGATTGGGCTTCTCCCTGGACAAAGATTTTTATAAAAGGCCAGAGCAGACAAAGTGTTTGAGGAAGAGAAAGCATAAGGCAATGCAAAGCTAAAAATAGCCCAAGTTAGTTCATATGTAACACTTTGCATGTTAATGTAGCAGGTTGAAAATTTAAGATCTACCATCTATCAGTGGCCAGGACAATCAACAATATTTCTTTAGTATTTGAGATTCTGAAACTACTCAACAGTAACGGAAATGCCGCCTGTAATGAAACATGTTTAATCAAAGGGGAGACCACATTTCCCTTTAGGAAAAGCAGTCAACCACTTGCTCTTAAAAAGGATACAGCCAAACCACCAGCCGAGAATTCAGTTCCGAAGCTAACAACAGTACTGACCCCCCTCCCTTTCTTTCTGGTGTTTTATTCATGGAGTTTCCTGGTTCCTAAAGCCTTGTGACCTCAGGATCAGTGATCATGGCTGATGGATTTGCAGGAAACAGAGGAGACGCCCTCACTCTGCTTGTCCAGGTTCTCATCCAGCTGTCTCTCCTACCTCTGCACTGGCTGGGCTACCTCCCCAGTGCTCGGTGCCTGTGCACTTAGATCCTTAGGTCCCCGAATCACTGAACTCTTGACTCCTCCCTCATGATAGACTTTAAGCCAGAATTATCAAGATTTAGAAACTATCTTCACTCTACATCCTGTCTCATCGTCTGCTTCCAGCACATCGTTCATATTTTTATTTTTTTTTCCCAGCTCTACTCTAATAAAAATATATTCAGTCTTTGTCCCTCATGTCTGGCACAGACCTCTTAAAACTCTTGGAAATTTCTGAATGATAGGAGCATTTTTTGATATTCATAACAAGCCCCTTTGGACCATACCTGAGTTTAAGCTAATGAAGGGAGTCAAGGTGGGTCCCCACATAGCTTCGGAATGGGGGCCGCTCAGCAGAGAAACATACCACATGATTAGGAAATTAGAACTATCAGCCCCGTGACACATCCCAGGGGAGAGGAGCAAGGTACAGATTGATTGAGTTCAATCCCCAGTGGCCATTGATTTTATCAATCCCACCCATGTAAAGAAACCTCCATAAAAGATTCAGAATGACAAGATTGAGGGAGCTTTCGGTTGGTAAACACACAAAAGTGCTGGCAGAATGGTACCCCCAGAGAGAGCATGGAAGTGCCACCCCCACACACACATACACCTTGCCCCATGCATCTCTTCTGTCTGGTTGTTCCTGAGTTGTATCCTTTACAAAATCTAGTAATTATAAGTAAAGCACTTTCCAGAGTCTGTGAATCATTCTAGCAAATTGTCAAACCTGAGGGGGGTAGGTCATGGGAACCCCTGATTTATAATCAACTGGTCACAAAGATAGGTAGCTGGGGACCCCTTTGTGGCTGGCATCTGAAGTAAAGGCAGTTTTATAGGGCTGAGCCCTTAACCTCTGGGCTCTGTGCTTAATGTCAGAATCGAGTTGAATTATAGGTACCCAGTCGGTGTCAGAGAACTGGCGACTTGGTAGGGGAACAATGCATTTGAATTGTTGGGGAAAACACACACTCACTCACTGGGAAGGAATCCTTGTGTCTGCCCAGGAAGTGTGAGGGCTGGGAAGGCCCCCTCCCCCACCACCTTCGGAGTCCGTGTGACTAGGAAGTCATGGGAGGGAGAGATGGGGCCATCAGTGGACAACACAAGCTAGTTTGGCCATGTAAGGAAAGCACACTCAGTATGTGTCAGTTGACCAGGTCATTGCCTTAGAATATGTACTTAGTGGGAAACCAACGTGAGTACCAAGTCGCTGGCATTACGCCCACATTCTTGGCTACCCCTTTGTGACCAGTTGATTATAAACCAGGGGTTCCAATAGTCGCTGGCACTATGCCCAAAAAAAAGTATGCCTGGAACACTGTCTAATGTATGCAGGCTAAGGTGAGCTGAGGCTTGGTTATGGCTTGAGAGCCCTGTCACTGCTCCTATGCCATGGTCCGTTCATCAATCTCAGTCAGTTTGACTATTTATACACCAATGTCAACGTCTCACCCAGCATAACCACAGAGCTGCTCGCCTTTATCCACAAAGCAGACACTGGAGGATCAAGCAGGGCTTGCTGGTGTTTTTATACGAGGGAGAAAGATGAAGGGACATATGGAGAATGTACTGGTACGACCCAGGCATCGGATGGGCCCCTTTACTCCTCAGAGACAGAATGGGAGTGGTTTGGAAGGCTGCCGATTCTGTGTTCTAGGCCTAGCGGGCTTCCAGTTCTTCTCATTCCTGGAGCCTTACATACTCATGGTCCTCGGCTTCTACTCCTGATATCTTCTGTTTTACTCCACATTCCAGACCTGGAACTCAGCCTCAGCCTCTCTAGGGGAGCGAGAGTCACCTCAGCTTCTTTGGGGGGAGGGAGGAAAAAGGGAGGAGAAAGTAGAGGAGGAGGGAAGGAGAGGTGGAGGGGGAGAGAACGGGAGAAGAGGATCAAAAGAGTTTAAAATAATTGTTCTCTGCCCTGGCTGGTTTTGCTCTGTGGTTAGAACAGCAGCCCGAGGACCGAAGAATTGTGGGTTCAATTCTGGTTGGTTGTGGTTCAGTTCCTGGCCCTGGTCCAGGTCATGTGGTAGGGCAACCAACTGATGTGTCTCTTTCACGTTGATGGTCCATGTTTCTCTCTCTCTCTCTTTCTCTTGCTCTCTCTCTCTTCCTCCCTCCCTCCTTCCCTTCCACTCTATCTGAAGACAAATGGAAAATATCCTTGGGTGAGGATTCACAAAAATAACAATAAATAAATAAATAAATAAATACAAACATACATACATAAATAAAACAATTGCTCCTCAAGTTTAATATTTATTGAAAGCATGGTGGTCATGGGAAGGTGTCCTGTCATTGACTGCATTCCTCTTTTACCCTTTGGCCTTTTCTGTCCCCCTCCCTCATCGCTACCATCTCTCCTCCACACTCCTTCCCTCCAGTCAGTGATGAAAGAATGACAAAATTTGAATGTCACCCTTCTCCATTCCCAAATAACTTAATCAAGCAGGATGAGCAAACATTTTCTGTAGAGCCAGGAAAGTAGTATTTTCATCTCTGTGGAGCACATGGTCTCTGTGAAAACTGCTCACTCGGCTGTTACAGGCAGACCCAGTGCGAACAGGCAGGCAGGCAGGCAGGCAGGCACCCCACTGGCCTCGGGTCGCCACAGCTCAGTGCATCATGCTCCACCATGGCTGCTAACATCGATGGCTGCCAACACTGCGCACTGCAACAAGAGACAAGACATCCGTGCCTCCTGACGGCAGTCCACAGCACCGCCACCAGGAGGCAGCACAGAGGGGAGCAGAAGCAAACCTGCATCTGGCCAAGGGTCTACCTCCAACTGCACCCAGGGAATGTCACCAGCCTCACAAGGTGCCACCAGAACAACCAAGGCTGTTGTACGTTCTACAGGACAAAGGACCAGGTGTCTTCAACACGTACTACAATGAAAAAAAAATGTGGAAGGATAATTTATGGATTAAAAAGACACTTAAGCAGTCAGTTAAAATACAAATCGTCCTGCTGGTGTGGCTCAGTGGACTGAGCATCGCCCCATGGACTGAGAGGTCCCGGTTCAATTCCGGGTCAGGGCACATGCCCAGGTTGCAGGCTCGATCCCCGGTAGGGGCCGTGCAGGAGGCGGCCAATGGATGTTTCTCTCACATTGATGTTTCTATCTCTCTCTCCCTTCTTTTCTCTCTAAAAAAATCAATAAAAGCATATTCAACATATAAATAGAATTGCCCCCCAAGCTCCAAATTCTTGCCTAACTCTTGTGTAGCTCAGTTTAACTCTCTTCGCTCTTACTCCTTGTCCTGAATTCACAAGCCGATGAAGGGTTTCCCTCAGAAGGACTCCATTCTTGGTAGAAGGCACTTGGAAGAAATAGTTTATCCAGTTTCTCTAGGAAATAAAAGTCTCCGGGATACAGCAGGGAAATAATTCCAGCAAAGAAGGGTCAAACCCTGACCCTGTTTTTTTTTCAGTTAACGTTCCACTGTTTTCTTTACTGCACAGTTCTCTATTAGGATGTTACAAAACAGTTAGCTTTACTGTTAGAGAAAGTGGACAGATTTTAACAATCTCTCACTTAACTGAGAACATTGGAAATCATCTGGAGAGGCTTAGCATTTGGTAAATCAGTTACTTAACTATTCCTTTCTCTTTGGTTTTATTTTCTCACAAAACAACCATTTCGGTGGACAATGCACGATTATGTTTCTAAAGGTTGCACTAGTCAGAAGGCTACGAACTCTTTGGGGGAAAAAATGGCTGCTAACAGACACGTTTCTTTTTTGTTTTGATTTATTTTCTGCCAGAGAACCATCAAGTGTCCCAATTAATGATGCATGTTAGTCTGTGTAAATGGCATCCACAGTCTCTGAGCCCAAAACGTACTTTAGTCCTCTGCAGGATAGAACTAAATTATTGTGTCATAATGGAAATAAATGTCCTAATTAGTTCCCTTAATCAAATTGGACGGGACTCCGTTTCTAGCGGCACACACCTGTGAGCCTCAACACATCTGTTTCTTAGAGCTCATCAGCTACAGGTGATTTGTTCAGTATTTTGGTTTGCTTGCTAGTTTTGTCAGAGAATAATTATTTGTCTTCCTCTTCAAACCCTGTAGGAGCCTCTGGCTGTCAATAGTAGTATGCTATGGTACTAGACATCTAGAAGCATCCCCCCAGGGGTTGGATACTAGGTTAGCCATAGCAACTAGATAAGAAGTTAGCAAACTAAAAGATCAGGGAGGAGAAATAGAAAACACACACACACTGGAATTGTATGACCTTTCATGCTTCCCCTCAATTTAAGACAAATAGAACCATAAAGAACTGTTTGGTTCTGAAAAAATGTGAGCTCTGCTCCTTCCCCACCGCCCCCAGCTTGTGACCTGTGGTGGCGATTCCAGCGCTAGTACAGTACCTGCCCTGCTTCTCCAGCACACAACTCCCCAGATCAGCCTATTGCAATTAATGGGGCTTCCAGTCATATGTGCACTGCCAATGTTTCCCGTGTGTCTCCTCACAGCCTGGGCAATGGCATCGAGCTTCAGACTTACTTGCTCCCATACCCTGAAGCTAAATATGACCTTGGACAAGAAGTATTGAGGAGCCTGGCCGGTGTGGCTCATTGAGCATCTTCCCAGGGACTAAGAGGTCCAGGTTTGATGCAGGGGCACATGCCTGGGTCACAGTCTCAATCCCCAGTAGGGGGCATGCAGGAGGCAGCCTATCAATGTTTCTTTCTCACATTAATGTTTCTATTTCTCTCTCCCTTCCTCTTTCTCTAAAATATCAATAAAAACATATTTTTAAAAATTAAAAAAAAAAGAAAAAGTATTGAGGAGAAGCCATGTGTTAGAAATCATCTGTCTCCTGTATTGGTGGTGAGAACCTGGGTGTCCTGCTAAGATCCACGTTCTAGTCCCTAAGCTGGTTATCTGGTGCTTTCCAGAATGTCTGCCTAGCTTCCCGACTCTCTTCCCAGTTTCTTAGCCTCATTTCTTGACTCTGCTGCCTGAACTCCATGAAGCCCTGAACTTTTACTTACCGAGAATGTACCTGTTTCTCCTTTTCTGAGGCTACTTCACAGAACTTGACACTTCGTAGCTTCCTGGCACTCTGGTCGTTATCACACTTTACCTAATATTTACATCTCTCTAAATGTTACCTGTAGTTGTCATTATCTGTCTATGATTAAGTACTTACACCAAGGTACTGAGAGATGATGACTAGACACAAGTATCCCCCAAATTCATTCTACTTTAAATTAAGCATAATAAACCACCATGATAAAGTTCCGATTTTAAATTAGCTCCTGCTGAATACACATAGGTTTTATAATAAAACTCAAAAGTTGGATCACATAGATTTTTTTTTCTGCTATTTTCCTATTAAGGGCAAAGTTTTGACAGTAATTCAGGTAGGATTATGGTGAAGTGGTTAAAAAGATGAGCTACTGAGTCCAACAGATATGTATGAAATGCCCCTCTTTTAAGTTTTCCTATGTATTAGCTCAGTGACTTTGGCAAAAGTTACCTAACTTTTTTGAATCTCAGTTTCCTCAGCTTTAAAATGAGGACGGTATTAATATCCACCTGTGGATAGAAAGAGATTTGGTCTTTTTCCCTGGATCCTGACACAAAGCTCCTACAACCGTCCATTTCCTGAGCGATCATGGTGCTAGGCACCTCTATTGTTTCGGTAGGACAGCTTCAGGATGGAGCTGGTCACCAGAAAGGCCGAGCCTTGATTAGAAGCTTGACACTTTCAGCCCACCCCCACCCCTACCCCCAGCCGCCAAGGAGGAGAGGGGGGCTGGAGATGGAATTACTCGCCAGTGGCCAATGATTTCATCAACCTGCCTATGTGATGAAATTTCTGTTAAAACCCCTCAACAGTGGGCCGGGAGAGCTCCTGACTGGTGAACATGTAGAGGTGCTAGGAGGGCGGCATGCCCAGTGAGGGCACGGAGGCACCACACCCCTTACCCTGTGCATCTCCATTTGGCTGTTCCTGAGTTGCATCCTTTATAGTAAACTGATTATAGTAAAGCGCTTTCCCGAGTTCTGTGCATTTTCTTTTTTATTTATTTTTTATCCTCACCCGAGGACATTTCTGCATTTATCTTCAGATAGAGAAGGTGGAAGAGAGAGAAACATTGACGTGAGAGAGACACATTGAGTGGTTGCCACCCACATGACCCCAACCGAGGCCAGGGACAAACTGTAACCAAGGTACGTGCCCTTAGCGGGAACCGAACCTGGGTCTCTCTGCTCCACGGGCCGATGCTCTAACCCCTGGGCCAAACCGGCCAGGACAGTTCTGTGAATTTTCTAGAGAATATTCAAAACTGAGGATTTGGCTAGGGAAACCCTCTGAATTTATAGCCAGTTGGTCAGAAGTTCCTGAGACAAGCTGGGCCTTGTGACGGGCATCTGAAATGGGGGCAGCCTTGCAGGACTAAGCCCTTAAGGTGTAGCCTCTGAGGCTGTCTCCAGGTTGGAATTGAGTTGAATTGAAGGGCAGCCAGCTGGTGTAGGAAGCTGAAAAAGACACTATACATTTGTCGTCAGAATTGTTGTGAGAGAAAACGGTCCATTTCCACCTCACGGAGTTATTACGGAAATGCAATCAGATAACATTTATAAAAGGTTTAAAGCAGTGCCTAGGCCTTGATGATTGCTCTGTAAGTGGTTATTATTATTGCTATTGTTATTGTTGCTATCATTATTATTATTATTGAATAGGCTGACACTGTATTATGAAGATCGAAAAACCTGACCTAAACATAGATGGGGATGCTGAGCCACCTAGCGTTCAGATTTTCCTCAGGACTTGGGAGTCTTGTTTGACCATTCATGTATATATTAGAATCAGACTTTTTTTCTAAATCAGAGACTTGATCTTTATTAAAGATGCCATTAAGCATGCTCTAAGACCGTGGCAAACAGAATCAAACTGTTTTCTAAGCTGGAACGCCCAGTGTTTTTATTCACGTATCATGTACAGGTACTGTTTGTCACAATAGTAAACGGTAGCAATTTCTTTACTGATATTTTGTCCAGTCAAATGCACAGTCTGGCATTCCCTCTGGGTTGGTGCCCTCCATTTGGAAACATCTATTGTAAGGGCTCGGGCCAAACAAGAGCTCTCCAGAGAGTACTAGTGTGTGTGGTGTGGGGGGGGTAAGTCCTGGATGAACCTGAACTAGGATCAGAGGCTAACATTGTCTGAAGATCTGGACCGCCAACAGCTCTCGGCCATCTCTTTGAATTAGTTAAATTGCATGGAAAGAGGTAGCCTGCAAAAAGAAAACTGGTATATATATTTTAAATATGTTTTTATTGATTTTTTAGAGAGAGGAAGGGAGAGAGAGATTGAAACATTGGTGTGAGAGAGAAACATCAATCGGCTGTCTCCTGCACACCCCCTATTGGGGATCGAGCTCACAACCTGGGCATGTGCCCTGACCAAGAATGGAATGGGGACCTCTCGGTCTATGGGACGATGCTCAGTCCACTGAGCCCCACCGGCTGGGCAGGAAACTTGTATTCAATTGCCTGGGAAGAGACCGGAAAATGGAGAGGACCAGGTGATGCCTATTTATTAACAGAGCCCACAGAGAGAAGAGGCTACAGGCAGAGGCTAAGGGAGAGTAAGGGAGAGTTCCATGAGGGTGTGTGAGGTATAAAGACACTGCTGAGCCCTGGCCAGTTTGCTCAGCAGTTAGAGCATTGGCCCGAGGACAAAAGGGTCTTGGGTTTGATTCCTGTTCGGGGTTGTGCAGGAGGCAACCAGTCAATGTATCTTTCACATTGATGTCTCTCTCTCTCCCCCTCCCTCCCTCCCATTCTATCTAAAAATCAATGGGAAAATATCCTCAGGTGAGGATTAACAGCAACAAAAGAAAAGACTGCTGAATGTTGGGACCTTCCTTCTGTTTATTAGCTCTGTGCTTGGGCCTTGTGGAAGAATGCAGGAAATTCTTGGTTCCTCAATGGCTAGAAACTCTGGGAGGCAGCCCTAAGCCGGACTTGGCATGCTTGCAGAGTCCCAGCTGGCCCGCCAAGTGTGTGCAGGGCAATTTACCTTTACGAATGGGCCGGCGCAGGAGGACCGCTTGTGAATGAATTCTCCACATGTGTCTAAATCATTCCCAAATAACTTGGTTTTGGGGGTAGATTTGCCATTTGGGTACATAGAACACAATAGGCCAGTTAGAGCGGCATAGTCACTGGGAGCCCAGTACCTCCCTGATTGTATATTCCTGTTCTCCCATATGGGTGCTAGGTCCTGTGTTCAGGTTTTTGCGGCCAGTTTGTGGCCTGGATGAATGTGAAAGGAAGCCTCTGGAGAACCGAGGCCCTGGAGATTGCCTGCTGTCACACCCGTGGCTTCCCGAGGACAAGCTCACATTCCGTGAAGCGACGCGTTCAGCTCACATTACCATTTGCTGGGCTAAGAAACCATCACAGTGAGTTTCCTATGCAGCCGTACCAGAGGCCTGTGCCAGAGGCCGCCTGTACCAGACCAGATGCAGCTTGCCCATGACTTACACTTGGCCAACATAGTGTTTCAAAAATTTGAATGGAATAATCTGTAGATGGGGTACATATCCTGTCCTTCACCATGACCCAACCCACTTCTCTTACAGTGAGCCCGGTTCTCTCCTCTACGTGGTCTGCATGGTTCCCCAAAATCACCTGAACTTTCAGTATCTGCTTCTTTCTGGTCCCTGTTTCCCCACCAGGAGAATGCAAATGTATTAGTCAGGTGGGAGGTTCCTGGAGCCCAGTTGGGAGAAAGAGCACCAGACTGGGACTGTAAAGAAACCCACCTAGGCCCTGGCCGGTTTGGCTCAGCGGTGAGAGCGTCGGCCCGCAGACCGGAGTGTCCTGGGTTCAGTTCCCGCTAAGGGCATGTACTTCAATTGCAGTTTGTCCCCAGCCCAGGTTGGGGTTGTGTGGGTGGCAGCCACTTGATGTGTCTCTCTCACATCGATGTTTCTCACTCTCTCTCCCTCCCTCTCTTCCTCCTGCTCTATCTGAAGATACATGTAAAAATGTCCTCTGGTGAGAATAAAAAAAAAAAAAAATTAAAAAGAAGAAAGAAATCCACTTAGCCCTGGCTGGTTTGGCACAGTGGTTAGAGCGTCAGCCCGTGGACCAGTAAGTCGTGGTTTCGATTCCGGCCAAGGGCACGTATCTAGGTTGCGGTTCATTCCCATGTGGGTCATGTGGGAGGCAACCAATCGATGTATCTCTCTCACGCCAGTTTCTCTCTCCCTCTCTCCCACTCTATCTGAAGATAAATAGAAACATATCTTTGGGTGAGGATTAAAAAAAAAAAAAGAAAGAAATCTACCTAAAGGTCATTCTTCTACCAGGAAAAGTTGCTCAGACTCTCTGGGTCTGTATATTTTTGTGTAGGTGGGAGAATCCAACCAGCTATTCTTCCAAGAAGCCATCCTCCCCCTCCCCCCCTTTCTTTTCCTAACATGCTGTAGTCTCAGAGGTCTTAATGGTAGGTCAGTGGGCTGAAAGGCAAAACGAGAATATGCTGGACCAGGGATCAGAACCACTGGGTCCCAGCTTTACAAGCCCGCACTGTAGCTGTGGGAGAGATGCTTTGCCTCTTCAAACCATAGAGAGAATGAGGGGCTGTGTCTGATGATCTGCAAAGACCCTTCCAGCGCTTTCCTTCAGGGAGTCCATTTTCCTACCCATGAAGGGGAACACATTTTCTAGCGAAGACAACTACGTCTGAAGAGAATTTATTGTTCCGTGGCCCTGGTTTGAAATGGTTTCTGCTTTCAGATTTTGAAATGCTTCGGTTGGATTTGTGCCTTTTTTTTTTCTTTTTCTGGCTCAAGATTTTCCGTGAAAAGCAATTGGCTGTGGGAACGTACACAGTCTACCCAGCATGTCTGGGGGAAGCTGTGGGATTTGGGATTCTCCAGGCAGTTAGGGTAGAAGTCTTCTTTGACCTGGGAGCTGAAATGGCCCAGTAAAAGGATGGCAACGGCAAACGGGATGGATATCCTCTAGACCGTCCCCCACACACAGCTTGTAGTGAGCACATCTCAGGTGTCCCGCTGCGCTGTCTCCAGAGAGCCTTGCCGTAAGGTGTGGTTAGCCCGCAGGCCACCGAGCCCACACCTTCCTCAGACTCTGCCTAAACCTACCCGGGGAAGAGTGACCGTCCACTCCCATACAACACCTGGTCCCCGAGGAAGCTCAATACAATTCATGAAACCCTGTGATGATAACACAATATATACAAAGTATGCCATGGACTGAGAACTCTGATTCCACAGTGAGAGTCATTTTTTAAAAATAGATTTCCCATCACATGGAAAATGAAGATGGGATTACAGGTTTATTAAGAGTCCAAAATGTGGCTATGACTGAGTCACACCCGCAGACTCACCCACACAGGCCTGCGGCTCTGTTGTCCTAAGAGGATGCTGAGCTCCCCAGAACACACGTCTCTGTATTTTGCTAAGAAAGATGGGCCAGCATGTTTGGGGTCCTCTCACTGGGAACTCGAAATTGTGGGCCATGTTACCTTTCTCCACTTACAAATACTACGTGAAGAAAGTCAAGCCACCCAGGAAACAAAATAACATCTATAAATGAAGCTCAAGGCACACAATACTTGTACGTATGCATGCGCTTGCTCTCATGTGCTCCTGTGTGCATGTGCATGCGTGTGCATGCATGAGTGCGTGTGCGTGTGTGCGTGAATACTAAGCCCGTTTTGGTAGCTTCTTCCAAGGAAACAGAATGACTTAAAGACAATTTTTTAGTGACAATGGCAATTTTCTGCTGAGCCACCTGTCCCTTGCCTACCATCCCACAGCTGAGCAGGCGGCTTCAGGGGTCCTGGGCAAAGGAGGAAGGCTGGGTTCATGGAGATCTTGGACCATAAGCACCAGTCTTGCCGTAGCTTGATAATCATGCTGGAGGGGAGACTGAGAAGAAGAGACGGGAAAGAAAAGAGAAAAAGAAAACAGCAGAAATGGATTCTGAATTCCCAATGATCACTGTTAAGTTTTGGGAGAGCAATCACCTGTCTTTCTGGATGATTTAGCCAAATGCATCCTCATCCATGCATTCATGAATCCAGAGCCTTCACCTGGAGGGAGGGGGTGTCGCAGGCACGAGCCAGGTGCTGAACACTCCCGTCTAGCAGGTTTAGGAACAAGAGGAGGGACTTGCCAAGGAGTCAAGGTAAAGAAATAGCCTTCAGGCAGGTGGGGCAGTTTCTGGAGCCTGGCCATGGTTGTGCCACCTGAGACATCATTCGGTTGGTCAGGCTAGAGCACAAAATCAAGCCCTGTGCTCCACTCAGAGCTGTCTGCTGAGCCCAGGGAGCGTGCCGCACCTGCTCCAGCTCCGGGGATAGGGACGTGCATGAGGTGAGCAACGCCCCTGCTCTTTAAGGACTTCGCATTCCACGGGGGGACAGAGACATATTAGCAAAAGAAAAATGAAAGTACACAATTACTTCAGACATCACTATGTGCCACGAAGACATCAAAATGCAGCAACGTGATGAAGAATGACTGGGAGGCAGGGGGCTGCTATCCTGAGCAATGACACCACTTACCACCCAGGTGACCTTGATGCATCCCATAACTCTGTGAGTCGGTGTCCCCATCTGTAACAGGATGCTAGGGAAGAGCATGCATCCCAAAGGGCTGACACAAGAGATTAAGCGGATAACACATGTGCTCAGCATAACGCCTGGCCGAGCTTCTTCAGCTCCGAGGCCCAGGTGTGTCTGACGCTGACCATGTGCATGACCTGCAGCCAACTGCCCGTCTGGGTCCAGCTTGGATTCTGACTCACAGAAACCATGAGAAATAATAAAATAATTGTTGTTGTCTAAGGCGGCTAAGTCTTTGGGGAGTTTGTTACGGAGCAATAGATAACTGGAACAAATCATTTTACATAGACATCTTTTCATTATTTTTCCCTGGGAGAGAAAAACTCTTCCAGAAGGGGTTGCTGCCAGCAGAACCTGGTCTAAAATACAGTGTGTTCATGGGAAACATGAAGTAGAGTAAGGCCGAAAGGTCAGGCAATGACCACTCTCAAAGAGATAGTCTGTTACTCAGAGTTTCTAAGAGAAGGGGGCATGTCCTGCAGGAGGGCCACCCGACAGGCACCAGGGCTGGTCAGAGGTGAGGGAGACAGGGGAGCCATGGGCAAGAGCTTTCCAGGGTTTCTGTGGGAAGGAACAGGCGAATCAGGCACTTGAATTTAGGATTGGCTAATTCGAATGGCTTCCATGGCTCTGGGTCACACAGGCTGTCCCACACTCTCTGACACCTTGCCCTGGGGTGATTAGGGCAGGAAAATAGTAGCCTGAGGGTGAGAACCCCGCAAAGGAGGTGGTTGGTGTGTGGGCCCTGGATTGGTTGGTTTTCATTTGAAAAAATGGGTGAGTTGTTTGCTGTCCCTAGAAGTTGGCTAATCCCGGTGGCAGGGATGGTGGGCAGCCCTCCAGGGTCAGCAAGGGCCCAGATGTCAAAGCCTCAGGACACAAGAAATAAAGGACGTGACCAGTGCAGAGCCACCTCCCATTACGGAAGAACACAGTGTCGGGAGCTGACTTCCCTGGCTGCCTTGTGCCAAGGGTGTGGATTTATAGTCTCGTGGTGGCCTCTGGGCCCTGAGAGGGAAATCTTCTAAGGAAAGGAGGAGACTCAGCTCGGAGAGATTTCCTGCTCTGCTCAAAGGGACAGACGTGGGTGCGGAGTGCCCTCCCCCGTCTCTGCAGCAGAAGCCTGGTCAGATGAGGACTCCTCGCCTGGAGCTGCCACGTTAGCTTGTGACCGAAGGAAAAAAATGAGAGGGTCACAGAGAAAATGACCCGTGGGCACGGTCAGTGAGCCCCCATCGACCCTGAAACCCCATTTATTTGTTAAGGCACATTTCTTTCCGTATTAAGTTACTTGCAGCCAGAGTGTTACCGGCATTAGGGTTCTTGGGTTCCCCAAGATAGAAAGTGAGAGAAAACCCTGGAAAATGTCCAGACAGATTTCTGCTCACACCCAAGGGAGGCAGCACAGAGGACAGGCAGGTTCTCCAAACTGGCTGCTCGGCTGCCTTCAGGAGCTGAGACAAAGCCCTCGAGAGAACAGGCGGGTGGTGGGAGTTTGTCTGGGGGCCGGTGACTTCCTTTTCCAGTTGCTTTGCCAGCTCACTGTGTTCACCCCTGTGATGTGGGGACCAGAGACCGCTCGTCACTGCCTCCTAGGAACATGGATAGTGGTCAAACCTGGATCAACTGTGCGGATGGGTCAGTAGCTCAGCCGGCAGTTAGGAGGGAGGTACAATCAGCTCCTCTGGTCTTAACTTGGTTTTTCTGGCCACCTGGTATTTTCCATTTCTGGGCCCAAGTCCCTATCTGTCGTAAGTACATAACTGATATACTATGTTGGCCAATGACAAATGACACCGTGACAAAATCACTGGCTCCCACTTCTTGGACTCCACTTCTAACCACCATGGTTGGAAGACAGAGAAATTTAGTTGCCTTGCCAAAATAGCAACAATTTCTTTAAGAAATGGTTGAGAGTGGCGATTAGCAAAACATGAGGCAGAGCTTGGGTACGTGAGGGCTGACTGGAGTGGAGGGAGGCGGGGGGCATGGGTGTGCTGGGAGGCAGAGGTGCTGGGATCCCTGAAACCGGAGTCCACGTGCACTGGTGCCTGAGGCAGGGCCATCTGGGGACCACGCTGGTGTTCTCGCCTGCTGTGCACCACGCTTGGACATGTGGGAGCTGCGAGGAGCTGTCATGTGGTCACCGGTTGCATTTCACACAGTTCAGTGGAAACACTGGGTGCATGTGGGCATGAATCTGACAGCCCCAGCAGCACCCACCAGCTCCCCTCTGCTGACTAGAGAGACAGAGAGGAGTCAGAGCTACATGAAATGAGAACAAAGAGAAGGAAAGGAAGGATGTGTGGTTTTAATTGCCAACATAAGAACAAGAGAATGAATAATTCCAGTCTGCTGAAAAGAGGGGATACAGGTGTCTCAGCTCTCTAGGCTTTGCTAAGTATTTTTTTTAATAGAACATTTCCATTCAGATGGGTTTATTGAAAACTAGTGGGATCATTGAAATATTATCTTGAGGCTGCAATCCGTTGGCCAGTGGGAAATAATGTTATAAATAAGAGGAAATAAAAGCAGAATTAGTAAAAATCCAGCACAATTAGGATGCTCACAATCACCAGAGTTCTTCCTGGACTGAGTGTATTGATATCTTCAGCTGAGGGGTCGGGGCGCTGGGATGTGTCTCCGTGCTGCGAGAGGTGTTCCTTCCCACCGGAACTGTCGAAAGCTGAGTAGTTATTTCACGTGTTTCTCTATCTGTCCCACTTGCTCCCTCTCTCCACATTTGCCTCATTTATCCCTTTATTCCACACACACACAAGCTAACAAGTGCCAGACAAGGCCCTGGGGATATTGTATTAGATAAAACAGGCATTATTCCCAATATGAAACCATGTTTTTAGTGCCAAGTGACCAGCTGTTTAGTGCAGCTGCACAGATACACACACACACACACAATGATGGTCACTGTTCCAGTTCTAATTGTTTTGGTAGTGGTCATGCTGCCCCCACCGTTCTCTCTCTGGTAGGTGCCATATTTTCCATTTCTACTTTAGCTAGAAAGTCCTAGGGGAGCTCAGATGAGACTGGAACTCACTGTATCTTGTGCCCAAAAAACAAATACAAGTGAGATGAGATTCTGACTTAGTTTAAATCCCCTTATCTCCCTACGCATCTGCTTTCCCGCCTCCATCGCGCCGCCCAGCCCAAGAACCAGGGCTGGACAAGTGCCAACCCGCAGGGCGTCCTGCTCCTCCCGGCACAGAGGTGAAGTCCTGGGGGAGGTAGGGCACAGGCAGTGAGGGATGCGGAGATATAAAATGCCCCTGCTCGTGCTCCCCTCCCCTCCTGGGATGTGCGGAGGAGGAAACAGACTTTTTTCTCTACCCTTGTAGCTTCTTTGCCGAGATCCCTTGTGATAAAAGACAGATTGATGGGAGAAGCAGAAACAGAAGTTTATTGACATCTATACCTCCTGTACACATGGGAGAGGCCCAGGGAAACTGAGCAACTCCCCCAAAGTGGCCCGAACCACCAAGTTAAATGCCATCTCCAGCTAAAGACAGAAGATGTTGAGGTAAAGGGGAGTCAGGTATACAGTTGACCAGGAAAGCACAGTAAACAGGGTGAGGTTGTTACGCAGATTTAAGTCCAGCTTTCTCCACTGGTCAGAGTTTCTAGAGTGTGCCACCCCCTTTCCCTGGTCACAGAGGACACCCTGACAAACTGAGATTTCCCTTACAAAGGCCAATTCCCTCCCAAAAGGGTAAGTTCCCTTTTCAGAGCTTCTCCTACGTCTGTTGTTTGTGAAAATCACAAGCTCAACTTATTTATGGAATATAAAAAATAAAATAAGCTGATGATCAAAATAAATCCAGAGACATGGAAGTAGGGAACAGACTGGCAAACCTCAGAGGGAAGGGGAATTTGGAAGAGGTAAACCAAAGAATGTATATACATGTATGCATATCCCAGGGACACAGACCTTAGTGTGGGAAGGCAGGAGGAGTAGAAGTGGGGAGGAGGGGTGTCAATGGGGGAAAAAGAGGGGGGGGATTCATAATACCTTCAACAATCAAGTTTCTTTCTTCCTTTTCTTTTCTTTTTTTTAAGGAGCCCAGGCCTGGGCAGCATGACTCAGTGATTGAGCATGGACCCATGCACCAAGAGGTCCCCGGTTTGATTCCCAGTCAGGGCACATGCCCAGGTTGTGGGCCCGATCCCCACTGGGGCACGCAGGAGGCAGTCAATTGATGTTCTCTATCATTGATGTTTCTCTCTTTCCCTCTCCCTTCCTCTCTCTCTAAAATCAATAAAGAAAAACAAATAAAAATAAATAAATTATCCTTTTGCCAAAGAGGCATATTTGGGGGCAGCAAATTCTGCAGCTCTTCAGATGGCACCGGGGGGGAGGCAGGGAATGTGGGAAAATATTCTGATAAGCAGTGTGCTTTTGGTCGTTGGGGGCAGAGCCAGGGGGCAGTTGCAGGCCCTCGGGAGGAACCACATGTGCTGTCTGCTGTGACATCCAACAGGGTGGCGGGACAGCCTCCGAGGGGCTGCGGGTGGGGCCCAAGGGGGCGCAGTGCCCGGCACCCCTTTCCCACCACACCACTGGTCCAGAGGCCCGTGCGCAGCCGAAGGGTGCAGAATGCGCCACCGGAACCCGCCTCTTCCACGTAGGGATTATTTTCACAAAACGGCCGGCACAGGAGAAGCTCGGAGAACAGAGTAGTTTACCTTTGTGTAAGGCAAATGTACATATCTAAGGGAGCTCTGCATTTCTAAGGGTGTCTCCATGTCTGCATGGGAAGAGAGGGCGACTGGGAGTCACAGGGGGCGCTGTCCCTGGAGAAGGTTGGACGGAAATTTGCACGACCCCCTTACCCTTGGTTACTGTGTTTTTCCTGATCATCTTCCACATCTGCGCCCAACCCCAAGGTTCTTCTGTCTTTAGCTGAAGATGGTATTTATTCAACATTATGGATGAGGCCATTTCAGGGAGTTCCCCTTACTTCGTTTGTCTGGGTCTCGTCCATGTGCATAGGAGGTATATATATTATTAAACTGTTTCTTTTTTTCTTGTTAATCCATCTTTTATTACCGGGAGGGGGCTCTGGGGGGCCACGCGGGGTCTCCGGGGGTTCTGCCGCAGAACCTGGAAAGGGAAAGTCATCCCTCCTCTTCTACACAGCACAGAACACGTCTGAAACCAGGAGACTCGGAGAATGGCACAGAGCAGACAGCAGCGCTGGGGACCCAGCCGGCCTGCCGGGCCATCTCGGTGTGGGCTGGGGGCCCGCCCGGGAGAGCTGAGGGTGAACAGCTGAACCCAAGGGAGGGAAGAGGAGTGGCTGGAGCCAGCAGGGCGTTGGCCGCAGGAGAACCAGGGTGGGGCCCCGTCAGCCGGAAGGGCGTGGCTCTGAGTGTCCCAGCCTTCACACACAGAGGAGGGGCCACGGGACAGCACCGTGCAGGTGGAGGACCTGGGGTGGCCCACCGTCCCTATGCACATGCTCCGCCTTCTCTCCAGGGCGGACATGGGCCACGGGGGCTCCATGGGTTCCCAGCTGCCTCTAAGGAAGGAGAGGAAATCTAAAACTCTGGGCATTTGTCTGGAAGAAACAAACAAACAAACAAAAAAGCCAAGAACTATTTAATTCAAAAGAAACTAAACTGCCGTTAAGCAGTAAGTTCAAGTCCTGGCTCTTCTCCCTCAACCCTCTGCCTTAGTTTTTATCTGAGTCAAATGTGCTACATTTCAGCCCTGCTTCAGAAATAACCAGCAGACACCTCCTAACGCGGGCGTACTCCAGGGTGGTTCCCTGCCCAGCTCCCCGGGGACACAGCCGCTGCTGATGGGGACCGACCGCACTGTGAGGGCCACTGCCCCCGAGTGTTTCAGTGGAGCCGTCGTCACAGGTGAGCAGGCGTGTGGCCAGCAGGCAGCCCGACAGCAAGGCAGACCCTCAGCCATGGTTATGTGGCGATCACCTCTCCTGGCTCCACTACACAGCTCAGGGGTCAGTGACTCCTGAAGATTCCAGCCTAGTTGCCCTGAAGCCCAGACTCGGTGGAGGAAATGGCTGATCATGACCGAGCACCCCAACGCCTACATTTCCATGTTTGTTCTGCACTTTCAGCTGTGCCGGTGTCAGCGAAGAGCCCAGCCCCCTGCCTGCTCTACCAAAGCGCAGGACACGGAAGCCACGGGTCTCCTGCAGCTCATCTGCCCGCGGGCGTTAGGTCACTGTTGTCCCCCCGCCGAGGACTCAGAAACGGACTGGGCTGTGCCAGGGAAGAGTAAAAGAGTGTGGTTTATCTTAAACTCCACAAAGAGATTATGCCCTTTAGCGTCACTGAAGATCAGGGACACCTGTTTTATTTTGGAAAGTATGAGATGCTGGCAGGGAGAACAGAGCTGGGTGTGGGTGTGGGAGGGGGGTTGTGGCAGGAAGGGGGTTCTCACTGGAGCAGAAGGACTGCAGCTGAGGTAGTGTCTGGACAGCCTTCTTGTTCTGAAGGGAACCTCCAAAACCACAGAGCAGGGACGTGTGGGGTCATTCTATGGGAAGCAGCTCTAAGGCACCCCTTAGATGTCACTCCTTCTCAGGCACCCCTGGGATAGAGCCAAGACCCTCGTGAGCATCATGCTGGGGGAGGGGCGGGGGAACAGGTAGGTTGTGATGGAGCTTTTATTAAAAGCGTCCAGTGGCATCAGCCACATTGCCAGGGGTCTTGTTAGCGATGCAGCCCCAGCCTCATTCCAGCCTGCTCATCAGCACCTGCCTTTTAGCAGAGCCCCACGTAATTAGTGAGCTCATTAAAGTTGGAGAAGCATCGCTCTAGCTCTTTGGTTCTCTCTCCAAAGTTGCACATTATAACCATCTGAGTAGATTTTGTTGTTGTTTATTTTTCTAAAGGCATGTCTAAGGGGGAAACCTAAGTATTACTATTATTATTTTAATGCCTCATGATTATAATCAGGAACAATCAGTGATTCTCAAACCTCGGTGAGCATCAGAATGACTTGGAAGACTTACTATAGCACAGGGCACTGGAACCCACCCCACCCAGAGTCCCGGAGTCAGTAGGTCTGGGGTGGGGCCTGAGAATCTGCATTTCTAACAAGTTTCCAAATGATGCAGAGATGCTGGTTCTGGGACCACACTTAGAGTACCATTGCTCTTCTTTTAAAAAATATTTTTATTAATTTTTTTTGTTACAGATGTTTCTCCTTTTTCCCCCATTGACACCCTCCTCTCCATCCCCCCACCCTTTCCCCAGCTTTGTTGTCTATATCCAGTGGTTATGCATACATGCATATAAGTTCTGTGGTTTATCTCTATCCTCCAAAACTCCCTCTTCTGGGGTTTGTCAGTCTGTACCCTACCTCTACGTCTCTGGGTCAGTTTTGTTCATCGGTTTGTTTAGTTCATTATATTCCACAAATAAGTGAGATCATGTGATATTTGTTTTTCTCTGCTTGGCTTGTTTCACTTAGCATAATACTCTCCAGGTCCTTCTATGTCATCTCAAATGATAAGAGATTATTTTTCTTACAGCTGCATAGTATTCCATTGTGTACATGTACCACACCTTTTTTATCCACTCATCTACTGATGGACACTTGGGTTGTTTCCAGATATTAGCTATTGTAAACAGTGCTGCTGTGAACATAGGGGTACATATATTCTTTCTGAATGGTGTTTCAGGCTTCTTAGGGTATATTCCTAGAAGTGGGATCACTGGGTCAAATGGCAATTCAATTTTTAACTTTTTGAGGTAACACCATAGTGTGTTTCATAGCGGCTGCACCGGTCTGCATTCCCACCAGCAGTGTACTCGAGTCCCCTTTTCTCCACACCCTCACCAACACTTGTTTGATGACTTGTTCATGGTGGCCATTCTGACAGGTGTGAAGTGATACCTCATGGTTGATTTAATTTGTATCTCTCTGATGACCAGTGATTAGTGACATTGAGCATTTTTTCATATGTTTCTTGGCCATTTGTATGTCCTGTTTTGAGAGGTGTCTGTTTAGTTCCTCTGCCCATTTTTTAATTGGGTTCTTTGTCTTCCTTTTGTTGAGTTGTATGAATACTCTCTATATTTAGGAAATTAATCCCTTATCTGATGCATCATTGGCAATTATGGTTTCCCATATGGTGGGTTCCCTTTCCATTTTGATGATTGTTTTTTCTGCTGTGCAGAAGCTTTTTAGTTTGATGCAGTCTCATGGGTTTATTTTTTCTTTGTTTCTCTTGCCTTAGGTGATGTATCAGTGAAAATTCTGCTGCCTATGATGTCTTGAATTTTTGTTGGCTACATTTTCTTCTAGGGTTTTTATGGATTCACGAGTTACATTTAAGTCTTTTATCCAGTTTGATTTTATTCTTGTGCATGGTGTAAGTTGGTGGGCTAGCTTTATTTTTTCACAAGTAGCTGTCCAATTTTTCCAACACCATTTATTGAAGAGACTGTTTTGACTCCACTGTATGCTCTTGCCACCTTTGTCAAATTTTAATTGAGCATATTGTCTTGGGTCAATTTCTGGGTTCTCAGTTTTGTTCTACTGGTCTATATGCCTGTTCTTGTGCCAGTACCAGGTTTTTTTGATTACAGTGGCTTTGTAGTATACCCTGATATCTGTTAATGTGATCCCTCCTACTTTCCTACTTTGTTCTTTTTTTTTTTCAAGATTGTTGTGGCTATTTGAGGTCTTTCTCGGTTCCATATAAACTTTTGGAGTGTTTGTTCTAGTTCTGTGAAATATGTGTTGGCATTTTGATGGGGATTTCATTGAATCTATAAATTGCTTTGGGTAGTATGGACATTTTAATGATGTTAATTCTTCCAATCCATGAAGAAGGTATGTGCTTCCACTTTTTTATATCTTCCTCTATTTCTTTATTCAATGTCTTGTAGTTTTCTGTGAAGAGGTCCTTTACTTCTTTGGTTAAGTTTATTCCTAGGTATCTTAATTTTTTTGCCACAATGGTAAATGGGATTGTTTTCAAGTATCTCTTTCTGTGGGTTCATCACTGGTGTATAAGAATGCTGTCAATTTCTTGATGTTAATTTTGTATTCTGATACTTGGCCAAATTCATTTATTAACTCTAGTAGATTTTTTATGGAGTCTTTAGGGTTTTCTATGTAGGATATCATGTCATCTACAAATAATGACAGTTTCACTTCCTCCTTTCCAATTTGGATCCCTTTTATTTTTTCTTCCTGTCTGATTGCTTTGGCTAAGACTTCCAGTACTATGTTGCATAAGAGTGGCAAAAGTGGTCATCCCTGTCCTGTTCCCGTTCTTAAGGGGAATGCTTTTAGGTTTTGCCCATTGAGTATGATGTTGGCTGTAGGTTTTTCATATATGGCTTTTATTATGTTGAGATATGATCCCTCTATTCCCACATTGTTGAGTGCTTTTATCAGAAATGGGTGCTGGATTTTTTCAAATGCTTTTTCAGCATCTATTGATATGATCATATGTTTTTTATCTTTTATTTTGTTTATGTGGTTTATCACATTTATTGATGTGCAAACATTGTACCATCCTTGCATGCCTGGGATAAATCCCACTTGGTCACGATGAATAATTTTTTTGATGTATTGCTAGATTTGATTTGCTAATATTTTGTTAAGGATTTGGGCATCTGTGTTCATCAGAAATA
Organism: Molossus molossus; assembly: GCF_014108415.1. Taxonomy (NCBI): domain Eukaryota; kingdom Metazoa; phylum Chordata; class Mammalia; order Chiroptera; family Molossidae; genus Molossus; species Molossus molossus. The sequence continues at coordinate 179,540 of NW_023425382.1, read as the reverse complement.
TTGGCCTGTAGTTTTCTTTCTTTGTAGTGTCTTTATCTGATTTTTGAATTAGGGTTATGTTGGCCTCATAAAATGAGTTTGGAGGTGTTCTGTCTTCTTGGATATTTTGGAATAGTTTGAGGAGAATGGGTATTAGATCTTCTTTAAATGTTTGGTAATACTCCCCCATGAAGCCATCTGGGCCTGGGCTTTTGTTTACTGGGAGTTTCTTAATTACATCTTCAATTTCCTTTGTTGTTATTGGTCTGTTCAAGTTTTCTATCTCTTCCCAGTTCAGTTTTGGGAGGCTGTATGTTTCTAGAAATTTGTCCATATGTCCTAGATTGTCCAACTTGTTGGCATATAGTATGTTTCTACAGTCCTTTGTATTTCTGTGGTGTCAGTTATTACGTCTCCTCTTTTTTTCTGATTTTATTTGGTTTCTCTCTTTTTGTTTTTTTGTGTGTCTGGCTAAAGGTCCATCGATCTTGTTTATCTTTTTAAAGAATCAGCTTTTTGTTTCATTAATCTTTTGAATTTTTTTTTTTTTTTTGTCTCTATGTTGTTTATTTCTGCTCTGACCTTTACTATTTCCTTCCTCCTACTAGCTCTGTTTCTTTCTTTTTGTTTACTTTCTGGTTCTTTAAGTTGTAGGATTAGAAAGTCAATTAGGAATTTTTTTTTCTTGAGGTAGGCCTGTAGTGCTATGAACTTCTCTCTCAGGACTGCTTTTGCTGCATCGCATAGATTTTGTGTTGTTTGTATTCATTTTCATTGGTTTCCAGGAATTTTGTTTTTTTTCTTCCTTGATGTCGTTAATAACCCACTCATTGTTAAACATGCTATTTAGCCTCCAAGTGTTTGAATGTTTTTGTGTGTTTTTATTGTAATTGAGTTCTAGTTTCATGCCACTGTTATCTGAGAAGATGCTTGATATGATTTCAATATTCTTAAATTTGTAGAGACTTGCTTTGTGTCCTAACATGTGGTCTATCTTTGAGAATGTCCCATGTGCACTTGAGAAGAATGTGTATTCTGCAGCTTTGGGGTGAACTGTTCTGTAAATATCAGTGAAGTCCAAATGATCTAGTTTGTCTTATAAGGATTCTATGTCTTTGTTAATTTTTTGTCTTGAAGATCTATCCAGTGGTGTCAGCAGTGTGTTAAAGTCACCCACTATGATTGTATTGCTATTAATCTCTCCTGTGAAGTCCTCCAGAAGTTTTTAAATATATTTTGGTGATTCCATATTTGGTGCATATATGTTTACCAGTGTTATATCCTCTTGTTGGATTGATCCTTTGAATATGATATAGTGACCGTCTCTCTTATTATGTCCCTCGTTTTGAAGTCTATCTTGTCAGATATGAGTATTGCTACACCAGTTTTTTCTTTCATTTCCATTTACTTGTAAAAAATTTTTTCTTCCCTTTACTTTCATCCTGTGGGAGTTTTTTGTTGTGAAGTGGGTCTCTTGTAGACAGCATATATATGGGTCATGTTTTCTTATCCAATCAGCTACCCTATGTATTCTGATTGGAGCATTTAAGCCATTTTCATTTAAGGTAATTATTGATAGATAGTTATTAGTTGCCATTTTAATTTTATGCCTGTGTTCCCCTCTCTCTTTCTGCTTCTTCTTCTTTTTTTTTTTGGTACATGCCCTTAGCCTCTAGGGCCTAGTGGGAACTGAACCTGGAACTCTCTGGTCCGCAGGCTGACGCTCCAACCACTAAGTCAAACCAGCCAGGGCTGTTTCTTCTTCTTCCAACAATCCCTTCATCGTTTTTTGCTGTGCTGGTTTGGTGGTGGTAAATTTCTTTAGTTTTTTTTTTTTTTTTAATCCATGAAGCTCTTTATTTCTCCTTCAATTTTGAATGATAGCCTTGCTGGATAAAGTAGTCTTGGATTCAGACCCTTGCCTTGCATTACTTTGTACACTTCATGCCACTCCCCTCTGGCCTGCAGCATTTCTATTGAGAAATCAGCTGACAATCTAATCGGAGCTCCCTAGTAGATAAGTTTCTCTCTCTTGCTTCCCTTAAGATTCTTTCTTTCTTTAATGTTTGCCATTTTTATTATGATGTATCTAGCTCTGGGTCTTCTGGGGTTCATCTTGCTTGGAACTCTCTGTGTTTCCTGTATTTGTGTGACTTTTTCCTTTACCAGTTTAGGGAAGTTTTCTGTCATTATGTCTTCAAACAGGTTTTCTATTCCTTTGATTCTTCTCCTTCCAGTATCCCTATAATGCAAATGTTGTTACATTTTGCATTGTCCTATAGCTCCCTTAAACTCTCCTTCTGGTTTTTAAACTTTTTTTTTTTTCATTTGCTGCTCTATTTGGGTATTTTTCTCTACCTTGCCTTCTAAATCGCTGATTCGGTCTTCAGCTTCTTCTAGTCTAGTATTGAACCCTTCTAAGGTATTTTTCATAACAGCTATATCATTCTTTATTTCCTCTTGATTTTTATGCATAGGTTCTACCTCTTTATCTGTAGCTTCTATCTCTTTTTTATTTTTATTTTTTTTTTAATCCTCACCCAAGGACATTTTTTGTTCAGATAGAGCAGGAGGGAGAGAGAGGAAGAGAGAGAGAGAGAAAAACATCGATGTGAAGGGACACATTGAGTGGCTGCCACCCACACGACCAACCAGGGCCGGGGACAAACAGCAACTGAGGTACGTGCCATTAGCGGGAACCAAACCCGGGTCTCTCTGTACCGCAGGCCGATGCTCCAACCACTTAGCCAAATCGGCCAGGGCCTATCTCTTTTTTTAAGATGAAGTAGTTCATGATAATCTCTTCATAATTCTTAAGCTTCTTGTAGTTCTCACCAAATTGTTTGAGCACCCTTAAAATCATTGCTTTGAATTCTTTGTATGACAGGTTGCTGTCTTCCATTTCCTGTAGTTTCTTTTCTGGTGATTCCTTTTTTTCTTTCCTTTGGGTGTCATTTCTTTGTCTTCCCATTTTAGCCGTCTGGTACCTCTAGACCCAGTGATGGATGTTTGGATGTTTAGGCAGCTCACTGTATATGAAATAAGGCTACTGTGCCTTCCAGACCGTTCTGTTGCATTGCCTTTTACATGCTGTGGATCCTTGAGGATTGACTACTGGGGTCTGGTATTGGTGTGTCCTGGTAGGTGCTGCTGCTGGATTGCATGGGTCAGTTGCTGGTGCCAACTGTAGCTGTATTGCTCAGGCTCTGCTGGAGCCACACTCCCTGCCTGCACCTTGGGCAGCTGGGTCACACACGCCCATCTGGGGTGCTGGCTCCACACCTCTCTTGTGGGCCACTGGGTTGCACAGGTCCCTCTTGATCCCCAGCTAAGCATTTGCTGTAGTTTTTGGGGATGGTTCTCTGCTGCTGGTTTCTGCTTCTATTGTCTGGAGATGGATGTTTGCTCCTCAGCACCTTTTGCTGGAGGTATATCTCGACTTTGATCAGGCTGCTGCTGTGGAGGATGGTGCTGGGCTTCAGGCCATTTGCGGTTTCTGCAACCGGCATCTTGACAGCTCCACTACTGTGCACTGGTCTGTGTTGATACTGGTCTGATGGTGTCAGGTGCTCTGGTGGGCTCAGGTTGCTGGGCCCTAGCCACTCCCATTGCCTTCTCCCAGGAAAGACCCAGGATCTTTCAAAATGGTGGGACCTCCCCACGGCGCAGGGAGAAGCACCCTGAAGAGCTGCTTACCGCGGTAGCCAGCTGCTCCGTCCACAGCACAGGAACCTTCTGCTCCACGTCTCTGCACTGTAAGAGTTTGGTCGTCCACCTTCATGTCCACTCACACTCTCTCACACACTCAACCTCACTTTAGTCCTGCCCACCACCATCTCCTCAGTTGCAAGTTTGATCCCATTGCTCTTAATGAAGATAAAACACAACAAATGCTGTCCCCACAACTGCCAAACATTAGTATCAGCATCACTTGGACACTCACTACAAATGAGAATGGAATGAAAAACCCTGGGGTGGGGCCCAGCAACTGGTGTCACAAGTCCTGCTGGTAACTGGTGTGCACTAAGGTTTAGGAGCCATGGGTTCGAGTATTTAGGTAAAAGCTGCTAAATAGTCAACAATTAGAAACAGATGAAAAATTATGTTTCCCTGCCTATTCCTTATGTGTTTTGACCTATGCAAATAAAACCTCCTTTTGTACATGACTTTGCTTAATGACAGAGAGCCAGACCCTCTGGTTGTTCGGCCACTAAGGGTGAAAGAGCGAGAAGAACAACCATTCCTACATATGCATTCCTACGATCACAAGTTCATATTTGTGCATGTATGATATATATATATATGAATAATGTATCCATTTATACACAAATATACATACATATATGTACACCTACAAATACACATATATCAACTTAAAATTTCACAGTGAGCCACATGGACCCTGGCAGGGTAGGAAAACAGAGAGTACCTTACATTTCTCAGGTAAACCTCTAAAAACTTAAGTAGGGCAATAATGCTAGTTCCCTAGCCATTACCTATTCCTGTATACTTCCCACCTAGCAGAAGCCCAGAATCCTTCAGAAATATACCTTCTTCCTTAAAATTTATGAGAAGCTGATGAGCTGATTCTAACTATTCTTAGCCAGTGGTTTTCAACATTGACGGTGTGAAGAATTTTTTTTTTTTTAATATGCCTGTTTTTACTTACCTAGGTTGATTTGATTGCTCTGGAGTGTGCTCTGGGCACTGTGAGAGTTAAAAGTCATTCAGGGGATTCTAATATGCAACAGAGGCATCAAACCCTGATCTAAGCCAATCCCGGTAATCCCATCCTTCCTAGGTGTAATTGGTTTAAGGGAGATTTGTGATGGGTTTCTGGCCCATTGGTCATGCCGAGGAGCTGTCAGCAAAAGGGATTTTGTTCTAAAGACAGAGGGTGAGTTGCTGCCTCTGGGTGCTGTTGGATCTGCATATGATGAGCGACATCGCAGCCACTGTCTCGCTGCCATCCTGAGGAGGGGCCCAAGCTCAGGGAAGAACAAAGCCAAGTACACGTCAGAGAAGCAGGTCTAGAGCCAAGCACTCCTGAGTCTGCCCATTTTATATAACTTGGTGTGAGATGACATATCTTATTGTTTATATTCAGCTGAATTAGGCTTATCCATCACTGCCCACCAAAGGTGTCCTAGCACAAACATTAGGCAATGCAGCTAAAGTCACACTTAAGACAAAGGTGGATTCAGAGCTTCTGACTTCATCTCTGGGCTCTTTCTACAAAATCATGCTGTTTCGATATAGAACCCTGTGCAGGGCCTCTGGGCCAGAAAACTGCCCATCAGTCATTTTGGGCCAGTGATTAGGAAAGAGAATTACTACCATTGCATCTAATGAGTTGAATTATCTTGCTCTTACAAAACTGTGATGGTTCATTTTATGCCAATTTTACTGAGCAAAGGGATGCCCAAACAGCTGGTAAGACTATATCTGGGTGTATTTGTGAGGGTGTTTCTGAAAGAGAATAACATTTGAATTAGTAGAATGAATTAAGAAGATTTCACTCACCAATCCAATGGGCACTATCCAATTCATTGAAGGACTGAGTAGGAAGAGAAAAAAAAAAGGCAGAAGAAGATCAAATTTGCTCTCTGCTTGGGTTGGGCGTCTATGATTTCCTGCCTTGAACATTGACCCTCCTGGTCCTCAGGCCTTCAGATTCAGACTACTACTTAAACATCATCATCAGACCCCCTGGTTCTCAAGTCTTTAGACTCAGACTGAATTATGCCTCCACTTTCCTGGCTCTTCAGCTTGCAGAGGGCAGATCTTGGGACTTTTCTGCCTCCATAATTACATGAGCCAATTCCTGTAATAAATCTCTCCTCTCTCACTCCCTCCCTTCCTCCCTCCCTCCCTGTTCTTTTTCTCTAGAGAACCCTAATATAAAGAGTGTTTTGAGTTTGTCCACTGACAACTTTCCAACCAACCACATTAGACTAGAGGTGGGGCAGAGAGTGTAAAAGTAGAAAATCACATATTTCATTTTTCTAGACTTGTAATTGGGCATGTCCCTATCTAAATTGAACAACTAAGTCACTTAACAAAATTAATGAGGAGAAAAGACCTTCAGGAGCCAGATGATAAAGATGTATGTAGTTTTCTCGACACACACGAAGGGTTGGTTCACTCTACAAGGATCAAGTAATTAGAAATGGCTGTGTTAATTTCAGGCTTCCTTAGACACACCAGGGGGTGAAGTGCCTCAGTGGGTAGTCAGTAGAAAATGAACATCGGGAGAAAATGAGTGACGTGGAGGAATGTAATGCATATTGCCTATGGGCAAGCAGACTGAAGAATGTTTTAAACAGGAGGCAATTTGTCAGAAGGTGAAGCCAACTGTGATGGATGACATTTTTGTCTCTCATGTGAATAAACTATTGTATCCCTGGAGGCACAAATTGAGTTGGTATTCATTTAAAGATAATACACTGGCTGTTTTAAAAATATGCAAAACATAAAGCACTGCACTGGATCTGTCCATGTCAATCAACCATTCAAATAAAATAGAAATAGGGTGTGTATATAAAATGGGAAGACTAAATTGACCATTCAGATAATGGCTTTGATTTTTTGTTTTATTTTAACTGAGGCAATGGTTAAATACGAAGGCAATAGAACAAATTGTTGGTCAGTTGATCTGGTCTAATCAATTAAGACAGTTGAAAAAAAACAAATTTATCTTTAACTCTTTGGTGTATTTATCACCTTAATATTCAATTGGGTCAATATTCATCAATCCAATTCATTCTTCAGGACTCTATAAGCAAATAACTAAACAGGCACCTCATCTCCCTCTATATTCCAACTTTAATCTCCATAAGGAATGTAACCTAACAAATCCACAAAATATACAAGAGGCATGTTTGGTAAAGATGTTACCTCATTTGCCAGGAACTATGGTATCAAGCCAGCCATAATTGTTATCTTTAGCCCAGAAAATTAATTTCCAGGCTAGAACCACCATTAGGCTAAAAAATAACTAACCTAATGAGATCTTACTTATAAGAGAAAGAAAAGCAAATCCTGGTGTTTGGGAGCAGGCTCAATTTTCTAAGTCTTAATGGTAGGAACTGTCTTGGCAACAAGAAATAACCCAACTTATTCATCTAAGGGTATGTTTCTGGTGGCCTTTACCTCAAGGTTATTGATGCTGCTTAGATGGAAAATAAGTGAGAAATTTATCCAAAGTGCCAAATATTTCTAAATAACTGTTTAGGATCTTACTAGGAAAACAAAAATCTGGATTTGTGATAGGATGTTTGCTTTGGTGTGAAGCTGATGAGGAGTGGTTGTCCCTGATCACTCTTTCAGATTGTGTAGCATCTTTGTAGAATCTCTGCTTCTGACCAGATTTTCAGGCCTTTCCCTCAATGGGATTCTTGTATGGTTGTTCACAAGTGCTCTACAGGTTAGCCAAAATGGTTCATTTGTGAGTCTATCCGAATGTGGACTCACCAAACACCCTACTGAACTCATTCCTTAATCAGGACAACTTCACAGGAACTTACAGATCATGTCATCCCACCACATTGTTCTGCCCGAGACAGCACAAAAGGAAGCGTGTAGAGCAATGTGTTATCTGAAATCACCCAAGGAGTTAGCAGCGGGTCAGGGCTTACAATCCATTCTACTGGCCCCTAATCCCGCGCTTTCTCCACAGTCATTTAGCCAATCACACCTGTTAAGTTATGAAGTAGCATTTTTATTTATTGAAACAAATCAATTTGATCAGCATTACTTTATTACACATAACTAAGTTTCAGAGAGCCACATGTTGAGAATTTTCATTTATATTCCAAATGTATTATTTATGTATGTATTCAACAAACTTTTTATTTGCCTCCTCTATTTTTTATTTCCTCTTAAACTTTTGGATCTTTTAGATACTTGCTTAATAAATATTAAAGGGATAACAGTCTAGAAGGGGTCTCAGATGTGTACATAAATAATAAATTCTAAATGAAAATATTAAGAAGTAGAAGAAAATAAAAAATAAAGAGAAATATTAAGAAGTTAGCTAATATCTTTACATGGAGCATAAGGAGCAGCCTGGGAGTTGGGGGCAGGTGGGAAGCAACAGCGACTCCTGCTGTGAGAACAAGGAAAACCTCAGCTGGCACTGAAGAACGGTGAGGATCTGGGTGCCAAGAGGAGGAAAGGGCAATTCCACCCAGAGAAGAGTGTGAGTAGGGCAAACTGTGCTAAAACAGAGGCTTGGGGGCTGGTGCATAAACCGGAATCAGGAACTGGTGGAATAGTGGGTCTCTGCCATCTACACAGTCTGACCCCACCCCCACCCCTTACTCCCACCTTGGTGAACTCTGCAAGTAGTTTAGCCAAATACTCTGTATTGACCCATTATCCTTTCTTAAACTCCTGGGAATCATTCAGATACTTAGCTCAGGACTGTTACAGATTTTCATTTATATAAAGCGTCAATCTACTTTATGTGATCTAATTACAGAAATACTGAGAATTCAATTGCTGAATACTGCTTAGCATCAATCTCAAGAAAGAAAAAAGAGAAGAAAACCCTACTCACCTCACTTAGGACCATTGACATGTTATCCCTTCCCTGACCCCGGGCTGGGGGCGGGTGGGGGGCTTCAGCATTAGAGGTACTTGTCTTTGTTCATTCGTGGCTCCCAGAAGGCCTCTGAATTCTGCTGCTGACAAGGTCCCTGTGGGGTTTCCTCAGTGATCAAGGTGCCTCCCCCCTTCCCCAGAGCTAACCCTTCGGGGAGAGCCCCAGGCGGGGCTCGGACCATCTGAACTGCGCCAGCATACACCTCGCAGGTGTCTGTCCTGACTCTCCCTTCCAAGCCCACTTTCCACCCAAGTGCACAAGGGCTCAGAGAGGAACAAGACTAGTAACTGCTTCTTGTGCTGCTGGGCCCTGGCTGACTTGTTTCCTCCCTGGCGTCACATCAGCTGCATGTCACCACCATCCCCTTCGGTCGACTTTGACCCCCCAGGGGCCTCTTTGCTTGGCCCCGCCCTCTCCTCGCGGTGCAGTCTACTGCGTTCCTGTTACAACAGTTCAATGTGATTCTCACAGAGCAGCTTTCATTTCTAGTTCATCTCAGTTTGAGCCTCAGTGTGAGGGTTTCCCTGGGAGCCCACCTTGGAAGGAGAAGGTCAAGAGTGGATTCTGTGCCACGTGGAGATGCGCAGAGGAGCCGCCCGCCAGCCTGGGCCGCTGCCTTGCCTGGGACCCTCTGCAGTGTATCACCAGCAAAGGAGGACTCTGAAAGCCAGCTTCCCTGTGACGTCCCCTCTACCTTGCCCACTGCCTTAGAAACTACCTATGAGCCCGGCTGCTTTTCCAGTTCTGTCCATTTTATTCTATCAGAAATGGGTGGCCTTATACAGATGGTAGACCTGCACCAAACCGGGGGGAGAAAAGATTTAAAAACCTTTGGGGGTGCAGAAGTGTACTTCACTGAGCTGGAGGGGAGCTCCCTGGCACACACCACAGGCAACTGCTGAGGAGAGGACGGGGTAACTTCTCTCAGACCATTTCTGCCGTAGCATCTACATTTGCAGACATATATTGAGATTTTTCCATCTAGTTCTTTTTCTCCCTTCTGGTTTTATAAGGTGATGCACGTAAGCATCTAAAATAGTGTCTGATGTGCACTCAGTTGGCAATAAACGCGGTTGTAACGCCTCCTGCGCTGCTGCTCGGGGACGAGCAGGGCCACAGGCTCCAACGTGGCTGCCAGAAGTAACTACCGTGTGTCCAAGTCCCTGGGGCAGGGATGAGGGAGTATCCCAGCCAGGGCAGTGCTTGCTGCTTGCTCCTTTGGGGGCTCTTCAGGCACAGGAAGAGTGTGGAGGGGTCCTCCGCCCTGCCCCGGGCTGCAGCTTCTCAGTCTGAAGTATGAGCGGCCACAGTTCAGTTCCACAAGCCTCCACGGTCAATGGAGGAGTGAGGACGAAGGCCAGGGGTGGCAATATCAGGGCTTTTCCAGCCAAAATCCATCTTGCCAACTCCTGGCCAGTACCTGTCTACACTTAAAAGGGGGCTCTCAAGCGCCGGTTGTTTGGTCTGACACGGGCAGCCTCCATGGCGGGGTGTGCCTCATTGAATACTCCAGGCAGAAGAGGTTCATCTGGTTTCCAGGGCGTGGCAGTCGGTGGATTATGTGTGTCTGCGTTTGGCGGAGGAGTCGGTCACGACTGCACGTGTTAATTTAGGAACCTGTTGTCACACCACTGCGTCGTCTCCTGCCCTCAGTGAGAGAGAAGGGACACACGTGGCTTGTGTTCCCGAGGTGGATGAGTTATCCAGAACAGGAAGAGACCATTTGGAAGCACTGGGCCAGACACTGGAGTTTGCATAGTTAAAAACATTAAGTCAGTGGTGATATAGTAGGCAGTTAATCAGATCAGTTTTGATTCTCTGTGTGTGTGTGGGGGGGGGTATTAAGGTGGAGTGCTGTGCACTAATGGAGTGGGGGTCGATTGCATTTATCCAGTGTGGTGCAAATGGCTCTGTCTAGTGCCAGGGGCCCCAGGTACCAGCCCGAATCCTTCCCCCAGGAGAACCATGGTCCCAAACCACAGTGTGTGTACCTTCCTAAAGACACGAGTTTCCCTAACGTCTTGAGCGTTACAGGAGAGCCTGGGAGGCAGGCAGAGATTTCTTCTCCCACTCACACCTCCGCGTCCGCAGAGAGAGGGCTTAGGCAGCCAGTGTTCCCTGAGATTCCAGCAACAGCAAACGGAACCCCAGGAGAAAGGGTTGTCAGCCATCTCTGCTTTGGCCCGGCTCTGTTGATACGTTGTCACTGTCAAGTTCTGAAATGCTGCATTACCAGCCTTGGCCCAGAGCATTTTTAGCTCAGTTTCACAATTTCTATAAAAAAAAAAAAAAAAGTCCTACTGTTGTGCCCCCTCCCCCTTTTCCCTTGGACTAAAGACTCCTCTTGCCCCTTGGCTGCTGCCACCCTGAGATAAGGCTGTGGTATTTCCCATCATCCCCCAACCATGCATTATCATAAGAAAGTGCCAGGCATCCATCAGCCCACAGCCACTGATTTATGCTCAAAGTTCGGATTATCTATTTGGCTCCAAATCCCTTCAAAGGCCAACCTGATCAAAGAGAATCTCATCCACCAGATAAAATTCAAATATGGCTCCGTGCAATAGAATGACAGCCAGGAGTTTCTTGGTTTTTTTGTGTCTTTAATCTCCAAACTGCTCCAACCTCCTCATTTTGCCAGGAATTGTTCTTTATCCACAGCGCAGGACCCGCTGAGCAACCTTCTTGTCATGTTTGCATCTTTCCTGCTGGGCTCTGCACGAGGAGACATTTATGGCCTTGGCTCCTGGGGAAGGAGTCTTTGTCCACCAGCGGCTCCCTGCTTGCAGTACAGGCAACACAGTCTAGCTCAGCCCAGGGCCATGTCGTTGAGAAGCATTACAGTACATGGATTACTCAGACTTAACAACCAGTTGCTGACTTGGACAGTGTGTACCAGGAGAAAACCAAGGTTGAAAAGCAGTGTCTTCAACGTTGGGGGGTGTCTCAGTGAGAGAATTAAATCGAATGTCCCTCTCAATCTAATCGCTGAGTTCATTCTCTCAGCAAATACTTATGAATGTCTCACACGTGCGAGTTTCTGGTGAAGCAAAGAAGCACATTATTGAGAAGCTTAGTATCTAAGAAGAATATAGTTACCTAGGGAATCAAATACAAAACAGTGAGGATTTCTGGTCCAAGAGGAGAATCTGAGCCCAGTGAATTCAACTACACTCTCCTCCCACTTCCCATTCCAGATGCCTCGTCAATTGACCAAAGAATCGAGCAGAGACTTGAAGGGGAAAATGCACATTACTACTGGAAACTCAGAAAGGATGGTATTCGCTGCCAGAAACTGTGTGGGCTTTCTGGAAAACATAAAGCAAGTAAGGATAGATGGAGATAAGAGACTATTAACCACCCTTGAAAAAAAATGTACTGGAGGACTAAAGAGAAGAGAGTCCCACTATTTTGAAGCAGCAAAGACTAAAGGCAAAAATAAACCACAGAGAAATTGGCTAGAAGTAGAGAGGAAGGCAGAGCCCTCTGGATGCCCCTGGCAGTGCACGGAGACTAAGTATCTGTCCAACTGGGAGCCCTCCCCAGGGACCTTGGCTACTGTGGGGCATGTTAAGTAAAGAAAGGGCAGTTGGTGAGTCTGGCTCCCTTCCCTTCAACAGGCTATTGCAAAAAAATGAAGTGGCATTTTCCACCATTTCTGTTTTTTTCCAGTTTTAGCTTCTTCGTCCCGGGCCACCTCTATCTCCACCGGCAACCTAACAGAATAAACCTGGAGAAAATTCACTTGTCTCTGCCTCCATTTCTCTGGACTTGGGAGATTTGAACAGCAACCCAAATACGCAGAGTTCTTTCCACCTCTCTATACCAGGGTCTGGGTCATCTGGAGAAAAATGATCAGACAACAGGAAGCTGGCAGCAGTATTTCAACGGCCAGGAAGTGAGCCAAAGTTGCAGAATCTGCTATTTTCTTTGGAAAAGATTTTCAGAAAAAATACACTAAAACTATATAATTTTTTATAAAATGCATACTTCCAATAGGATTTTGGCAGAAATTACATTTCTGAAACAAAAGCAAGCATACGAATCCTTTCATCTTCCGTACTGGAGACAATAGAAAGTTACTTTGCTCTTGACACTAACACAAAACTATAAGTTCATTTGTTATGGTGTTTGGAATATAAAGATTGTCGACACAAGAATAAAAGCATTTCCTAGTGATTGGTTGTCTTCAGGCTGTTAAGTTCTAGACTGCTGTGTCCCAAACCCCCGGCGTGGTTCAGCCTGGTGGCTGAAGTCTGTACGTCTGACCACTTCCCCGCACAATCTCCGCTGCCACTGACCAAACGGGGCGCGGGAGGAAGGCTGCATGTCACCACCGGAGTGAGCGATGGCTTTCCCATTAGCTGGAATCTTACGTGTCTCAGCAGGCAATGTCAAGACCCGAGACCATGGGGTGGAAAGGCCAAGCCAAGGGAAAAAGGGAAGGAAAGCCCAATGAGAAAGAAAGTGAGAATCCGTTTCTCTCCAGGAGCATCTACTGACTTCAGATCTATGGCTGATGAGGACAGTTTGAAGTTCAGCCCAGACACATGAGATCGCAGTGGTGTGGAGTACCACCACCCTGGCTCGGCCACACATAGGGACAGGCCAGACCGCGGGCTTATCACTGGGCGCTGGGGTCTCTGAAGGTGGGGTTCAGCTCCCGCCAAAGAGAACTCTGTGCCCGCCTGTTTGGGGCTGCCAACCGGACGCGTTGCTCCTGGCAAAGACTTACACAGAGTGCCCCATGGTTTGTGAGGGAGTCTGTCTCTGTACCTGGAGTGGACAGAGACCTCCATCTCTGAAAACCAACAACCACAGAAACATCACCTTCTTTGGGAAGAAAAGGCAATTGGAAGATGTATCTCAGCTTTTGGAGCAAAAATCCCCTACCCTCACCTCCTGTCCCTGATGCAATAGTTCTGTAAAAAAGCAAAAAAAAAAAAAAAAAGTTTTTAATAAACTTGGAATTTGGGGATCATTTTGAATTTACAGAATAGTTACAAAGAGAACACAGAGAGTACTTATATTCTCTTGCGCAGTTTCCCTAATGTCAGCTTCCTATATAATGATGGTGCATGCATCAAGATCAAGGCACTAACATCAGTAATGACTGTTAACTAACACCACACATTATTGGCTTTCACCACGTTTTCAGCCCAAGTCCTTTTCCTGTTTCAAGGTCCCATGCCGGATGCCGCATTCCCTCAGTTGAGTTTTCTTCATTTCCCCTGGTCCAGTCTTCCCTTCTCTTCTAAGATGTTTTTAAAGAGTACCTGATGTTTTATGAAATGACTCTCAGTTTGCGCTTGTCTGATATTTTCCTCAACTAGGATGATGGACTTAGGGTGGGTGTGGGGGATACCACAGAGGTGGCTCTTCTCATCAGATCCCTTCAGGAGGACGTGATGTCCACAGGGTTGCCATTGGTGACGCTAACCTTGGTTCAAGTCGTGGTTGGCAGGTTTCTCCACTGCTCAGGTGCTGTTGTTTCCTCCCACACTCGTGTTTGGAAGAGAGTCTCCTAATCCTGCTGACACTTAGGAAGGAGGGGTGGGGGTCGTTACAGTTCATCTCCCGAAGGAATGTAAGTAATATATCCATATACCTGTATCTATATCCAAATATATAGTGTTTGGATTTTTTCTATAAAGAAAATGTATCTCTTTTACCCCATTTATTTAGTTGTTCACTTATTTGTAATAATACAGACTCACGTATATTTACACTTTGGGATAAAATTCAACATTCCAGGTTCTTCTTATAATTTTCTTTTCTAAGTTCAAGAAAAGTCCACTTGTCCAAGGATTCCTTGTTCTTTTTATTTAGAGAATGGTACTTAGAAATCAATATCTATGCATTGGGTGTGCTTGTCAGTACTGGGATATCTCTGCTTCTAGGTCCTCTCAGTGGACAGAGCTAGAAAATGGGTGAATGTATACTAACCCAAGTATGCACACACATCTGTATTTATTTCTGTTTCTACCCTACGTGTGTGTGTATTGAGCTAAACATGAGTTCACAGTGGTCTTCCATTCTAATCTAGTGTCATATGGTCCATTTCAACCCTTCCACCTTGCTGATTTGTAATTTTCCTTTCCAAGGATCCTGCCATCTACCAGTCATGTACTTATTTGTTCAACCCTAGTATTTAAGTACAGCAATTTCAGAATTGCCAATCTGGACCTCCGTGAGCAGTAACTTTACCACTGGAGTGCCGTGTTTACATGCAGTTCCTTCTGTCTTTAGCCTTTCAGTCTGCCGTCAACATGTGCTTTCCGGAGTAGCTTAGGTCCGCTCCTCAGTTCCCGGCCCCTCCGCGAGATTCCATCTGACGCAGCGAATGCAGTGGGGCTCACTTACCACAGTGACGACTTCATCTTGACTCTCTTGACAAGCAGGTTTTTTCTTTTCTTTAATTTGCATACATTGAAATTCACTTTTATGATGTATAGTTCTATGGGCTTTAACAAATGCATAGAATTATGATTTCACTATACCAGTACAATGCAGAACAGTTACATTACTCTAAAAATCCCCCTACCCTTCTCCTCGGTAATCCCCCAACCCCTGGCCACTAAAAATCTGTTTCCTATTCTCATAGTTTTGCCTTTTCCAGAATATCATATAAATGAAATCATATAATATGTAGACTTTTGGGTCTGGCTTCTTTTTTTCTGGCAAATAAGAAGCATTTAATAATAGCACTTACTATTCTGATCTCATACATAAGGACATTAAAACCCTCTCAATTGGTTATCTTGCCATGATCATTCACTATGTAATAGTCTTAAGATTCAAACGCAATTAATTTTATGGGAATCCATATCTCTGCTTC
Organism: Molossus molossus; assembly: GCF_014108415.1. Lineage (NCBI taxonomy): Eukaryota > Metazoa > Chordata > Mammalia > Chiroptera > Molossidae > Molossus > Molossus molossus. Next base: position 164,118 of record NW_023425382.1, on the reverse strand, counting down.
TTATTTACCATAGTAACTTTAAAATATAATAATGAATCATAATAAAATACAAACTTAAACTACACTTTCTCTTTTTGGGGGGTTGGGAGGGGGTGTTGTTTCACATAACAAAAATAAGTACCCAAATGTTGTTTTATTTTTTTATTGAATTTACTAGGGTGACATTGGTTAATAAGATCATGTAGGTTTCAAGTGTATGTTCCTGTGACACGTGATCTGTACATTGCATTGTGTGCCCACTGCCCACAGTCAGATTGTCTTAAGTCAGCATATATTTGGCCCCTTTAACCTTTACTGGCTTCCTTCACTTAGTAAAATGCATTAAGATTTATTTATACTGTCATGTTAATCAATCACTCAGTCCTTTTTATCATCAAATAGTGTATTTTTTACGGAGGTACCAGTTTACCTGTTGAGCTTTGGAAGGACATACAGCTTGTTTGCAATTGTGATGGTAAAGCTGCTATAAATGTTGGCATACAGGTTTTTGTGTGAGCACAAGCTTTTCATTTACCTTAGTAAATATCTAACAGTGGTATTGTTGGGGTGTATGGTAACTATATGTGGAACTTTGTAAGGAACCGTCAAACTCTTTCAAAGTGGCTGTCATTTTGCAAACCCATCTTTTCTTTTTAATTTTTACTCTCAGCAATATTCATTGCTGATAAAACAGCATCAGACCATCATGAATAAATGAACAATCAATGAACAAAACAGAGTATAAAACTCAAATTCAATTCATGAAATCCCTTCATAGAACAGATGAAGTCTATAAAAGGTAAATAATCATCTTAATGGATATATCCTGTTAATCTAATAAATATTTTTGCATGAACTAGTGTTTTCCAAAGATAAAAGCAGACACAAGCTATACAAATAATCATAAGTTTACTTAACTGAATTACAGAACAGGAGACCAGGGAAATAGAATTGATTCAACAAGGGTCTCCCCAAATAATAAAATAGTGGAAGCATTCATCTTATTTGAATAGGACATAAATAAGTAAATACAAATACAAAAAGTAAAAATTCAAATAAATAAAATAAAAAGAAAATACAAATATACAAAAGTACGAAAGCGATGCAAAGAACATTCAATGAAAGTGTAGGGTTTATACAACTCTCTCCTGATATATTTAAAATAAGTAATTTTAGAAGGAAATATAAATTATTAAAAATTTGCTTAATATAGCTATAACCTTAAGATAAATTTTAAAATGTATTAAAACACTACCTTTCAGTCCAGCACCAGCTCAAAGGGACTCATGGGTAAGTGTTTTCTCAAAACTTCAAGCACTAGATGAATCATATGTTACTTAAATTGTGCCAAACTATATTATAAAAAAGGAGGTTTGGGTTCTTTTCTGGATCCACTACACGTGATGCAGCAGGTTGTCAAGGCAGAGACAGAGAACTGTGCGGCAGGGTCACTCGTGAGACCAGTGAGTACACACGTGAACATTCTCAGCTAACAGACTGACTCCAGGTCTGTCCTGATCATAATGTGCATCACAGTCAGGCAAAGCTAACTGCAGGATTGGGATTGTATGGATATTAGAGATTGTGGTGATTAAACCGCCCCATTATGAGATGAAGAGAGGAATATTTCATCTCCACAGAGGCTGAACTGCATTTGGTAAAATGCAAAATCCATTTGCAACAGCATAAAACTTTTACTAAAATGTAATATGATTGAGAATAGATGAAGCTATATACCAACATCATACTTGCAATTGAAACGTCGGCTGCATTTCCAGTAAATTAGAAAGAACGTGTGCGTACTATCATCTCTATATTTTACTTTGGAAGTCATACATAATACAGTATGAAAAGACAAGAAATAAGATTTGGAATCAAAAAATTATATTATTATACAGTGTTCATTCCTACAGTAACATAATGAGATATTCCACTTAAGAGAAGGGCTATCTTAATGTCTCAGGTCCTTTGAGCATCAGCTTGTATCCTCAAGGGCTCAGTAATCCGAGAGAAATGGGTAAATGTACGTGAGAGGGGGGAGGGCAGGAGAGCGTAGAAGGGTCACGTGCAGTTGGAGACATCCACCGACTGTCGCTTGAGAAGCTGTCCAATGGAGCCGCTTCCCACTTCCTCAAGACTGTCTGTTCTTTACCAGCAGCCCTCCCCTGGCATCACATTTAAAATAGCGCCCCCTGCCCCTCTAGCACTTTCTAGCCCCTTGCCCTATTTCATTATTTTTCTGCGTAACCAATATTATTACCTGATAAAAAATGCATTTGTGTTTATTAGTTGATTGCATTGCCCAACAAGCACTGTCTCATCACGGCTTCCGAACACTCTAGAAGCCAGGCTCTATATGGAGAGTGAGTAAGGGAATCCTGCAGACATTTGAGAGATGGTCACACCTTCTTGAAGGAAACAGCAGTGAACACCCTTCAGGTGGGGCAATGCCCACAGTGACCAAGGGACAGTCCAGACGATGGTGTGTCTAGAATATAATGATCCACAGAGAGATGTGTGGGGCAGGAGGCCAGCAGCAGGCTTACGTAGGATCTTGTAACCAATGATGAGAGATTTAGAGCTTCATCTAAATAAGAGGATCCCAACCAGTGTGGCTCAGTGGATTGAGCTTTGTCTTATGGCCTGAGAGGTTCAATTCCCGGTCAGGACACATGCCTGGGTTGTGGGCTTGATCCTCAGCAGGTAGTGAACAGGAGGCAGCCGACGGATGTTTCTCTCTCACATCAATGTTTTTCTCTGTCTCTCCCTTCCTCTCTCTCTAAAACACCAATAACAAAAGACATATTTTTAAAAATAGATAAAAGGAAAAACCTTTTTCCAAGAAGAGGAGTAATATTATCTAGAGGGTGTTAACACTCTGCCTTCTATACATGGAATAGGGTGTTAGGGGAGGGGACATTTAGAAGAGTATTGAAATAGAGGCGGTGAGACGTGGCCACATTTGTGATATACTCTTAAGACAGAGCTGACAGAATTTGCTAATGGGTGGGATGTGGAGTATATAAAAAGGAAGATCCCAAGGATGACTCTAAGACTTTGGGTCTGAGCAGTGGAAAGCATGCTGCCATTTCTTGAGATCCTAAAGACGAGGAGAGGAACAAGCTGTGTGCATTCATTTGTTTTCGGTTTCATGAGGTAAGGTAGGCAGAAATCACGAGTGATGGTTTAGAAATGTTAAGTCTGAGGTGTCTAGGATACATGCAAATGAAGCTGTCCAAGCTGAGGTCGAGGAAAGAGAATAGAACTGAGATGCACAGTTGGAAGTTATCAGCTTGTGGATATAAAACCGTGGGAATGGATAGAGTCACCCAGGGATGAGTGAGATGAGACAAGTCCAAGGACAAAGCTTGGAGAACTACCTCGTTTAGATCTGGAAGAGGAGGTGGTATCATCAGGAGACTGAAAAGGAGGAAATCCAGGGGACGTGGTATCCTGGAAGAGTTATCAGTGGGGTGCCCTCTGCATCCCCACCTGTTACTGGTGCAAGTGGAGTTCTGGGGGTGCTGCGGGAAAAAGAGTGTCCTGAGGCCCCCACAGGAGGATGAGGTATCATGGAAAGCTTTAAGATTAAGGGGGCTCCCTAACAAAGTTCCATCTTCCTTTTCTCACCATGGAAAGAGGCCAGTCTTGTCTTCCACAGGGTTAGGATTAAGGCCACTGCCAGAGTCTCTGCTCCGTATTGAAGTTCAGTCCAGTCCAGCATCCTGCATGTGGAGTCTGCCCGGCCCTGGGCCATGCAGCTGCTTGAGGCCACTTGGCTATGACGAGAGGACAGGTGAGTGCAAGTCACAGAGCAAGAGAGGAGCAGGTGGGCAAGAGTGAAGCCATAGAGATAATTCTTTATCTGGGGGTTCTAACTGGGAGCGTAACCAATTAAACCTTCAGGATTTCACATGCTTGCGGTGGTTCCACCGCTCTACTCAATTATCTTTCTCCCAGGTTAGACGGACAGGCAAGCACCTTCCCTATGTCACCCCAACTTCACTGTGCATGTGCCCCTCTTCCCCTTTATTCGATCCCTTCCCCCATTGATCTGCCGGGAATGGACTGGTTGGCCCCTGCGAAGTGTGAAGTTGCAGCTTCCTGTGAGGCTGCCCAGATGCCCATGCTTACAATGCCGGGCCTCCCCTTTGCTATTTTCCTATTGTTCATATTAGCTAGCCAATTGCAATGATAACAGACGCAAGTGAAGAAAGCGTCTCACAGGAGAAAAAGATCAACTGCATCCAATGCTGCTAATACATTTGGAAAGACAAAGACGGGAAAACGACCATTGGATTTGGCCATGTAAGGTCACTGGTGACCTGACAAAAGAAATTTCAGTGGAGTGGTCTGATTGGAGTGGACTGGAGAGAGGATGGGAGGAGAGGCCGTGGGTACAGCAACCACAGAAAACTGTCAAGAGTAGGAGGCTGCAGGGACTTATAGAGAAACAGGAAAGTAACTGGAGAAGTCTATGTGGTCCACGGAGGCTTTTATACGACAGGAAGTGCAGCATTTTTATAGGCTGAATGGAATGAGCCCATCGACGGGAAGACTGATGATAGAAGATGGTGAAGAGGAACAGTTGCAGAAGCAACTCTTAATTAGGCAAGAAGACCCAAGATCCATGGACAAATAGCGAGGAAAGCCTTTGATCAGAAAACAGGTAGTGCGCCCTTAACATGAGGAAGGAAGGTGGAGTGGACAACTGGGGGTGCAGGGAGAGCGGCAACGCATGAGGCCATCTAGTTTAGCTGCTTCTGTTCTCTAAGGAAAAGGAGGAAACACTGACGGCCTGAGACAGGAAACGCGAAATAGTCATGTTGGAGATTGGGAGCTAGACTTGACTAAAATACTGCAGGGCTGTCTACCCATTTGACATTTATGGTTATATATTTAAAACAAGATGAGTCAGCACTGTTCCCTGCTCCCTCCAGCCGTGTGAGTTTGCATGGAGACAGGCTTGACATTGCATCATAACTGAGGGGGGAGAGATGAATTGGCTTGTCCAAGTCCCATGCATAGTTAGTGGTAGAACCTGGGTTTTCTAATTCCTATTTAGGTTGTGTTTTGCATAAATGTTTAAAAACCATAGGAATGCTCTTCGTACATTCCTTTTATTTTTGTTTCACTTCTTTTACTATTTCAATACTACCCAATTTTCCTGCCCAGAGAAGAGAGAGTAGACAGACCACTCTGAGTAACAATGCTCTCTCTGTGTCATTACCACTATTTTAGACTTTCTTTGGGGTCACTTTGTGCAGGGCAACTATAATATGTAGCACATGCAAAAGGAGCATCAGCACCATTTACAGCACTGCTCCAAGTGCCAAGTTCCAAATCACCGGCTTTGAAATAAACTGCTGGTATTTTCAACCCATGGATAAGAGATCTCCATATATGGAAATCCAGTTGAACCCAAGTGCCCACTACATCATGGTTCTGGCTCCTTTCCAGTACATTATCTTCATCCACTCCAGCTAGTATGTCTCTTTCCACATCTGTAAATAGTCCAGAGTAGCCTGAGGCCTGGATAACTGAGGTTGTAACTGAGGCTTGGATACCTGAGGCTTGGATATTGGACACCTGAGGCCTGGATACCTGAGGCCTGGAGACCTGAGGCCCAGATACCTTAGGCCTGGATGCCTGAGGTTGTAACTGAGGCCTGGAGACCTTAGGCCTGGATGCCTGAGGCCCAGATACCTGAGGCCCAGATAGCTGAGGCCCGGAGACCTTAGGCCTGGATACCTGAGGCCCAGATACGAGGCCTGGATGCCCGAGGCCTGGATGCCTGAGGTTGTAACTGAGGCCTGGATACTTGAGGCCTGGATGCCCGAGGCCTGAATGCCTGAGGCCCAGATACCTGAGGCCTGGATACCTGAGGCCTGGATGCCTGAGGTTGTAACTGAGGCCTGGATACTTGAGGCCTGGATGCCTGAGGCTCTATAAGAATCCCTTGCATGGTTCCTTCTGGTCAGAAAAAATTCCATTTACTCACTGGTGCTGAACAATCGATATTTATCCAAAAGTCATGAAGTATATTTGCATTCATCTTCATTCTCTAGCTTTAGAGGAATCTGCCACAGCTGTCATTTTCCCTCCAGCCCAGATGCAGAAGAGACAGCAGTCGCACAGCTACCTGTGCATCACAGGGTGCCAGTCAGGCTGTGGTTTGTGATGAGGGTGACGACGATGCTCTCACGTCCTGGAACGGGTTTTTTAGTTCCTGAGGGGGCACGGGCTTCGGGGTAAGCACACGGGGTAAAGCGGGCTTCGGAGGGAAGCTGTGCAGGCTAACACACGGGCTTTGGGCAGGCTGCAGAGGACCGAGGAGCGTGTGCAGGCAACAACAGCACGTCTTAGCATCCCCTCGGGGCTCACACAGCTTCCAGTTTAACAGGAGCCTGCTTTTAGAAAGAGTTTATACACTAAGCAATGCGCCCTCAATGAGGTCCTTTTCATAACTTTTTCCCCGTTCATTTTCAGACAGAGTGGGGGAGAGAGAGAGAGAAACATCGATGTGAGAGAGACACATCGACTGGTTGCTTCCTGCACAACCCCGACCAGAGCCGGGGGTGAACCACAACGGAGGTACGTGCCCTTGGCCAGAATCAAACCCACAACCCTCCAGTCCTCAGGCTGATGCTCCAACCACTGAGCCAAACCAGCCAGGGCCTTTTCATAACCTTTAATCTTTAATAGGTCAGATTTATTTTTCACCCAACCTAGTACCAATATGAAAGAGTAGGAGGCCAGAGATCTTCCAGGGAGTGGGAAGAGCTGGGGTCAGGGGGTGTGAGTTCAGGTGACAGGTAGAGGCTGACTGGACATGGAGGACACTCTGCTCCTCCCTCACGAGCAGAAACTCCCTCTGCACCCCAGGCCGACCCTGCGGCAAAACCTGTCAGGGCTTTATAGAACCTTTTTGTTTCTAGCAGCAGGAGCTCTTTCAAGTTAAAGTTGCACAGGTGCTCAATATGTAAAATAGATAAAAGCAGTATTTACTATTAACCATTTGTAAGTTCAAATTTATACCACTAACTAGTGAAAGAATAAGAGTGCAATTATTTTGATAAATATAAATATTTAAAATCCAAGCCGAAGGTCAAGAGTTGCAGTCATATTATCAGCTTTAGCAACCAATGTGTCTCCATATTTGGCTGGTCGTGAAGGAAAATCCAGAATTCCATGGGTGGCTCATTATACTGACAGAGAGATGTGTTTGTTTTTGTTTGTTTGTTTGTTTGTGATCTCTTGGGTTGACAATCACAAGAGAGTCTTCAACAAACTATTCAGAGGCTAAATGAGGAGCATTTGTTGAATTACTCACAACATCTAAAAATTGCTCACATTCCTTATTTTTTCTTTAAAAAAAAAAAAAGTAAGAAAGTTAGATGACAAGCACCCAAAAGTTATGCAAAAAGATGAATGATACAGCATCATCATCACAGGCCTGCTCCACACGACCGTTAGAGCGCCGTGGTGAGGACGGGAGGGGTGACCTGGGCAGAAACGCGCCACCTTTGCGATCTCGCCAGCACGGGCACTTCGGGTTTGACTCTTTCTGTGAAGTTTGATCCTAAGACACGAGGCGCCTCATCAAAGGCACACCTGCAGCGCGTTCACAGAGCAGCCCAGACGGTAGGAGCTGCCTCCTGCAGCTAATGAGGAAACAGACGCACAAATGAGTGCTCTGAGCTCTAGTGTTTGATTTCACATAAAGGAGTCTGGTAAATGGCTTTGTAACTAATTAAAAATAGCTAAATCATTTTAAAAAATGGAGATAACTGCCAGTTCAGTTGCCGACACCTCCATGCAGGAAATACTGCAATAAAGCGAGTCTTCCTCCACTTTCAGGTGCACGTCAGGGAGAAAGGCCCCGGATCTGCTGCTCCGAAGTTTTCCATCTCAAAGGGAAACAAAGAGGCTTAGATGAGACTCCTGGAGAAAAGTTTATAAAGAAGCCAAGTGGCTTTTTAAAAAGTGGGACTTTAAGATGTGACTTCAGTGGCTGAGTCAAAGTCACTGGTCCCACCAGAAGGAGAATCTCAGCTCCGACGCCCGCGCCGTTGGCCATTTAACCCAGCATCTGCCGGTAGGAGGAGCGCGGAGCCTGCACCTGCACCTCATCGTTAGGCTAATGTGACGACCCTGCTCTCTCCGTTTGGCTTTCTCTAGAAGCAAAGCCTGAGACAAGACAGTTTACGTGGGAAGTGATCCCAAGAAGCAAGAATGAGAGAGCAGGCCGAGTGGCACAGGAGGAGAAGCAAAGGCACAGGGGGTAGGCAAGGGCATCATTCCTCCAGGGCCTTCTGACGGGCACACAAAACTCTGCTAGGAGGACCCACCAGGAGGCCAGGGTCTGGAGCCTTTATTCATCTCCAGCTCCTGACCCCCTTCCATGGAGGGTTGCCGGCGGGGTGTTTGCTTTGGTGCATGTGGCTGCACCTGCCCAGCCCGCCAGGCTCAGAGCACCAGAGAAGGCTCCGGAGAAGCGAGGGAAAGCCCCCCTCAGTGCTCCGGAGAGAGATCTGAGCTTGCACAGAACTCTGCGCGCTGAAGCTTGGCTGAAGCCAGAGGTGGGCCAAGGAGTCATGCTGGAGGCACCAGACATGATCGTTACACTCCCTCAGTTCTGTGTCTTAGTCCCGCGAGCAGATACACTGGGCTCCACCGTTACATGCCACTTATCCGTCACCAAGTCTGTTTTGTTTTGGGTGGTTCTTGACAAAGACACTCTTCACTCATTCATCATTCACTCATTCATTCATTCATCATTCACTCATCCACCTGTCTATCCATTCACTCATTCCTTCATTATGTTCTGAATGTCTCCAAGTCCCTGGCATCGTTCTAGGCACTAGGGCTACAGCAGTAAACAACACAGACAAGCCCCTCCCTGTCCTCATGGAAGAAGACAGACAAAGAAGCGAACAAATGAAATATATAGTTTGTCATATGGCCATAAGTACCAGAGAGGAAAATAAAGCAGAGGCGGTCAGGGGGTGTAAAAGGGTGTGCCGGGAAGGCGGGAAGATGAACAGAGGAGACCTGGTGTTTCATCAAGCTCGAATCTATTTAACTTGGCAAATTACCCCCATCTGGCCGCCTCTCCGAAAACCAATAAACACGTTTATGGAAAAGTATAACTCTTTCTGTGTTGTCTCATTTAAAGATATTGGCTTATCTTCAGGCAGATTCTCCCCACAGAAACTGACACCATCCTCAGTGTGAATCCAAGTGCAGGTCCTCCGGAGACAAAAGGCTTCACACCCCTCCACCCTCCGCACCAGAGCCTCTTCGGCATCTTTCAAATTAAGGATTTCAGCTTCGTGTAAGACAGTGGTTCTCAACCTTCCTAATGCCGCGACCCTTTAATACAGTTCCTCATGTTGTGGTGACCCCCAACCATAACATTATTTTCGTTGCTACTTCATAACTGTAATTTTGCTACTGCTATGTCTTAGACGAGCCCCGTAAAAGGGTAGTTCGACCCCCAAAGGGGTCGCGACTCACAGGTTGAGACCCGCTGGTGTGCGGTATTCTGATGTCAAAGGTCACCCTGCAGAAAATAAACATCACACAGATGAATCAATTATCAGTGAACACTGAGCTTTCTTCATTCTGTGCTGAGGTTGATCCTGGCTGCTGGCTCTCCTGAAAGTCACAATTTTGTTGTGGCTTTAGTTATGACCCAAACGGGCAAAACAATAGTGAATGAGGCAAAAGAGACCACAGGATGCGTTTTTTTATTTGATGCCAATTAAAAGTAAGTGCTAAACGTTTTGAAGAAAGGTCGATTCTATCATGAAGACTTTTCAAAAGAGCTGGCTCATGAGAAGGATTTTTAAGGAATACATGCATTTTAGCAGAGAAGGTTGGCCATGGAATATTCCGTCGTGTGGGGCAGTGACTTGGGCCTGACGCAGGCGGAGGGAGAGCGGGGGCATGGCCTCCTAAGCGGGATGGTTGTTACTGGGGAAACTGCGTAAATCGAGCAGGGTTGTGTCATCATGGGTCTTGCAAGGCATCCAACGCTTGTCCACCAAGCAGCGGCTGAGCACCTTGCACGCGCCGGGGACCGTGCTGGGACGTGAGAAACGCATGCAGGCCAGGAGCAGTGGCTGAGGGAGGATGACCGAGATGGCAGGTGGGGGCGGGAGGGAGCAGGCAGGCTGACCAAGTCACCTGCTGTGAAAATGGGACAAGGACGAGGTCCAAAGTTGGTCAAGAAAATAGAAAAATAGAATAGTAGTCATTTGATAGCAAAATTAAAAAGTCAATTAAATTTGGTAACTGACGGTGTATGAGGATTGAAGGAGGGAGTAGTTTCTATAAACTTGGGAGAATAGCAGTGCAGTTGACAAAAAACAACGGAAGGCGTGGAAACAGGGCATGCCTTCTAGAGGTGAGTGATGTTGTTTCAGAAATAAAACCACCTCTAGAATCACTCCGAAAATGAACCCACGCCCTGGCCCCGTGGCTCAGTTCGTTGGAGTGTCATCCCATACACCAAAGAGTCACAGGGCTTTGAGGCATGTACAGGAGGCAACCAAGAGATGTTTCTTACATCGATGTTTCTCTCTCTCTCCCACCTTCCCTTCCACTCTCCCCAAAAATGAATGGAAAAAATATCCTCAAGAGAGGATTAACAACAACAACAAAAATTCAAATATCAAAGATGTAAAATGTGAAAGACTCCAATAATACTGTGAATAGTATTTGTATATATTATTATAGGTTGCATTCTATGTTTAGTCTTGGTTTTATTTATTCTTGTTTTTAAATAAGTCTTATCATCATATTGCTCAACCTTGTTTCTATATAGAAAAGGTCACCCATTTAGGTCTATGAGAAGAAGAGTGTTTATTGTCCCGGCTAGTTTTGCTCAGCGGTTAGAGCGTCAGCCTGTGGTCCAGAGAGACCCAAGTTCGGTTCCCGCTAAGGGCGCGTACCTCAGTTGCAGTTTGTCCCCGGCCCTGGTTGAGTCGTGCGGGTGGCAGCCACTCCATGTGTCCTTTTCATGTCGATGTTTCTCTCTCTCTCTGTCTCCCTCCCACTCTATCTGAACAAAAAATGGGAAAGTGTCCTTGGGTGAGGATAAAAAAATGAAAAAGAGTGTTTATCATGGTTATGGCATAACCTTCGGCGTGTGTGAAATGGCTTTATTCTTTTGGAGAGAAAGAACTCACCCAGGTTTTTATTCCTGGAATACTTTAACTGTCTACGTTTAACCTAATTCTTTCATTTTCAGTGTGTCCAACATTCAGGTCACAAAATCAGCTCCATAAGCACGTATGTTGCCCACTTTGCATGGACGGGCAGTTTTTTATCTATATCTGACTCAATCTGAATTTGTATGGACCTCCATGATCCACTTTTTAATGAATAAAAATATACCAGGCTGTATTCTTAGACTTCTAATTTTAAAGAGACTAATTCAAATTAAACATGCCAGGTACCAGAATGAGTCAACATGCGTAACAGGAGTGTCAGCAGAGAGAAAGCAGGCTTGTTTTCTTGTAAGTCGATAATGGGCAGAGCACGGTTTGGGTGGAGAGGTTATCAGGCTTCATTTGACCTCGAGGGTCTAGAAGTGCAGCGATGAACACCACAGACAGTCCGTGAGGGCGAGGCCTAGTTTCCACAGGGAGACACGTAAATAAGGGAGCAGCTCGCAGCTACAGATTGTGATGACGTAATGAAGGAAACAGTCAGCTGAGGAAATGAAGGGTGTCGGGGTCCCTTTGGAAAGAATGATCAGACAGGGTTCCCGCGAGCCGAGATCTGAGGGTAAGAACATGTCTGGTCTTCGCAGTCCCACCTACTCGCTGGTCCAGTCCCCACTTGATAGAACTCAATCTGTTCTCCATGCCTGCTCCCAGACAGCTGGCACGTGCTGCATAAAATCCTATCTTCACAGTGCCTGGGCCCATTTTAAATTCTTAAACATAAACGTCACACGAGTAAGCAAGACTTCCTGGAAATCCCACTGAGCCCCCTGAAGAGTGAGCTTTCCCACTCAGCTAGTCAAGGGCCCAGCAGACAGTAGGGTCCAACAGAGGCTCACAGAAGCACCCACACAGCTGAGGCAGGTTGAAGGCGAGCTGGGGGGCGTCCTTCACATCCGCAGTCAGAGACGAGCAGAAGCAGGGGACTGCTGCCTCCCTAACTCTGAAGCAGCAGGCGGAGAAGAAAGCAGTGTTGCTAAAAGAGGGAGAGGCTGCAGCCGTGGACAAGAGGCCAAGCGGCAGGAGGATCGGTTTTGGAGGAAGCAGGAAAGGAAGACCTAGACTCCCCCCGTTGCCTGCCAGAGCTTCCCGTTGGCAAACCCCACCAAGAGCCAGCGACAGAGATGTGAAGATGACACCGTGGGGAGGGGGTGAAGGCAGGAAGTTCCCAGGGTGCAAGGCAGGGCACAGATGAGATTAGCACGGGGGTGCAAGCAGAGAGTAAGGAATACATCATCACCCTAGACGCTGATTCCGCGCGCTCCCTCTCTCCTCGAAATGCCATGTCCCTGGTGTAGTCACTCTGGAAATCAGTTCAGCAGTTTCCTATAAATATAGGTTTACCACATGGCCTACTGGTCCTATTCCCAAGTATTTACCCCAGAAAGTTGAACGTTTATTTTCACACTAAACTTGTACCTGAATATTTAGAGTGTTTTTTTGTGTTTTTTTTTTTCCCCAGCATCTCCCCAAACTGGAAATAACCCAAATCCATACAATGGAATTCCACTCAGCCACAAAAAGAAATGAGTTACTGATACATGTAAAACATAGTTACATTTCAATGCATCATGTTAAGTGAAAGAGGCCAGGCTCAAAAAGCTGTAGACAATTCGAGTCCATGTATGACGTTCTGGAAAAGGCAAAGCTATAAGGACAGAAATTAGATTGCTAGTTGTCTGGGGTGTGGGGAAGGGTTGACTATAAAAGCACATGGGAATTGGGGGGGGGGGTGGAACTGTTCTATATATCATTATAGTGGTGACTATGCATTTGTTAAAACTCTACACTAAAAGGGGTGCATCTTAATCATATATTAATAATATTTCAATAAACCTGACTTTGCAATCAAAAAGGGATGTTTAGACCATCTCACCTGCTCTCAGATGATGGTGTTAACCTGTATAGCACTGGTAGAATAGAATGTATCTTGGACAGATTATATTTTTACCAAGTTCTGTAAACCCATCTGTATCCTGAAATTCATCTCTGTCCCTCCTCCTCATGTTCAAGGGGAAGAAGGGACTCCCCTTTGCTACGAAAGGCCAACGTTGCCTCAGGTGCTCAGAAGTCTTCCCATCTTGGCTCTTCCTATAAGCCTTCCCTTCCTCCCTCGTTGACTCTCTTCCCTCCACCTGGTCATCTGCTTTAGCATACAAATGACACTCCCCCTGATGCAACACCCTGCTCCAATTTCTGCCCCACCCCTCTGCTCCTTCCCTACAAAATATCTTAAGTGGTTGACTATCCAAGCTTTCTTCACTTCCTTACTTCCTTACTTCTTAAAACAACTCTGAAAAACTTCAAATGTAAAAGAAATGATAAATAATAATATAATAAATTCCATGTTTTCAATACCCAGATTTAACAGATGTTAACACTTAACAACATTTGCTCAAGATCTGTATTTTTTAAAAGAAATAAAACATTACCTATATAATTGAAGCCTCCTTTGGATGCCTTCCCAATCCTATTATGCCTCACTCCCCAGAGGTAGCCTTTACTCTGAATTTGTTATGTATCACTCCTTCTACAGTTTTATATTTTACTGCACCTACGTGTGTATGTAAACAGTATATAGCATAAGATTATACAGTGTGTAATTAAACTTTATACAGCTGTTATCTTGTTGTACATAGCTCTGTGCCTTACATTTTCAGTTGCATTTTGCATCCCAATTCTCCCTCAGTTTTATTTTTTCTTGCTGGCATATGATCTCCCATAATTCTTTCAAAAAGAATCTGTGAGTATAAACTTCATAATTTCTTACATGTCAAAAAAATTCTGTTGTTCACACACTTAAATTATAGTGTTTTCTAAATACAGAATCACATTTTGAAGTTATTTTCCTCAGATGATTAAATGCATTGCTGAGCTGTCTTCTTGCATCCGATGACATATTCTCTCTCTCTCTCTCTTTCTTTCTCTCTCATTCTCTCCTTTTTCTCTCTCTCATTCTCTCATAGTGTATTTATCTCTCTTTCTAAGGTTTAGAGATTTTTTTCTTTGTCTCTGCATTCTGAAATTTCTCTTGTACAGGCGATAGTCCTATTTCATGCTATCCTACTCTACAAATTTGAAGACATGCCTTTCTTTAACTTGGGGAAAGGATACCTTATCACTGCTTAAGAATTAATTCCCCTACACTTCTGCTGTTCCCTCCTTCTGAAACTCCTTTTAGATTGGCATAGACCTTTCCGGATCTATCCTCTTTGTTTGGACTTGTGTTCTGTGAGAAGTCTTTGATTCTATTCTTCATTTTCACTCATTTTGCTTTCCAGCCCATCTATTGTGTTTAGGGCTTTTTGTTTGGTGTTGTGTTTTCATTTTGACAATCAAGCTTTCAATTCCAAGATTTTCGCTGAACAGAATAGCCTCTCGCATTTCTCTAAGGACCCTTGCCCCCTTCATCCTCTGTTAACTCTGCTTTCTTCATAGTTGCATTATGCAGCTAATTTCAGGGTGTCAGCTTTGAGCCCTGAGTCTCTGCATGAGACTGTGTGCGAATGCCTAATTTCAACCCTCTTTCTGAAGGGAAATAGCAAGACCTGCAGCCCAGTGGGAAGCACCAGGAACCATTCTTCCATGTGGAAGACTTAATTCTCTGTTTCGTCTGGATGTTACCACCATCGAGGTACTGGGTGCTTGCTCTCCCAGGCACTCCTGGGGCAGACAATTCTGTACTCACGGCCTGGCTCAAAGTTATGTGTGCGTGTGTGTGTGTGTGCGTAGGAGGGGGCAGGATGCCGAAGGGCCACCCACTTGGCTGTTCCACTCTACCCCAAGACCCCTCTTGTTTCTGATGTCATACCTCCAGATGGCCACTTTTGCATACAACCGCTCCACCATGTTTAGAGATGTGGCCTCTTCTCCAAACCCAACTCATCTGCTTTTTCCACCTTTCAGGGATTTTTTGTGGCTTATACTAAAAAAGGGCATTGCTTTTAGCTCTGCCTTCTAAACAATTAGAATGTGTTTGGTCCCTCCATTTCTAAAATGTCTAGGGATTGAAACAAGAAGAAAAAGACTGAAACATGCTCATTCTGTTATCCTGAATTATTACACATTAATTTTATGTGATCCCTTAACAAATTGTCCTGTGAAAATATTTTTCTATTTAATTATTTAACATTTTCTAGAGATGAATATATGTGTGCTTATTTGTATGTGTGTATTGTTTTCCCTAGCTTTTATACTTCTTGGTTCGTACTTTCGGAACTATTCTGAGTAACAGTGACCATAGTGGGTGGCCTGTCCAATCCCCTTTAGTCTAACAACTCCGTACCCCTTTCCACCACCCACAGGAAAATAGGAAGGTTCCCAGCAGCCACAGAGTTCCCTGCAGGGGCCTGACCTCTGAAAACAACTGGTGAGACTAGGCAAGGAACTTGACACAGGTTACATGCAGATCAATGCCCAGAGCTGTAAGATACTGAGACATGATAGGTGTTATCCAGCTGAAGAATGAAGAGGTGTTCCAGGCAAGAAGGAGCTATGTAAGGGCCATGAAAGAGGGGGAACACACTATAACTGAGGGGCTTAACAGGCCCAAAGGTCTATAAGCCAGAGGCCTAGGGAGAGTGCCTTCCTCCTTCTCCCTTGCCTTCTCCTTTTTCTCCTCTTCCTCCTCCTCCTCATCGTCATCATTATTTGTGTTCATGCCCCATACTGCTCCAGTACTTCACAGGTACTAACGTACTGAGGTGAGGAACTAAAGTTGAGGAGGGGCTGTACCTTACAGGACATTGAAGCCTAATTAACGATTTTTGTTCTCATCCCCAAAACAAATAAATTAATTAATTAAATTTTTTTTTTTTTTTTAAAGCACCCAGCCAGTGTGGCTCAGTGGATTGAGCATCATCCCATGGACTGAGAGGTCCCAGTTCGATTCCTGGTCAGGGCACATGCTCAGGTTGCAGGCTTGTTCCCCAGTAGGAGGCGTGCAAGAGGCAGCCAATTGTTGTTTCTCTCACTTCAATGTTCTCTCTTTCCCTTCCTCTCTCTCTAAAAAAATCAATAAAAACATTTTAAAAAATTTTAAGGTAACATGACTAGATGTGCTGATTAAAGGAATATTTTGACCCTACTGCCGACAATGAGAAGAAATTGGGTGAGATTAGAAGCAGGCGGCCAAATTATGAGGCTCTTTCGGGGCAGATGTTCTTATCTTATTCCCAGTTTTCATTGGAACACCCTAGCGTTGCGATACCAAGGATGACGCTGTTTGTTCAGTTCAGATCATGCTTTTGGTTCTGTGAGTGAAGGGCACGTGTTACTAAGTCGTTCAGAGTTCTTTGTTTTTATTTTAAGTCAGGAATATAAGTGAATTCTATAAAATATCTTTTTGAAATATGCTTAAATGACTTTTTTTTGGTTATTAACGTGTTAAATATATTTCTTATAAATCTAGGGAAAACCCTACTTGATCATATAGTGCATTATATTACTGATAAGAGAATATTTGCATTATTTACTATTCACATTTTTTTAAAAGCTGATATACTATTTATTTTGAAAGATCTTCTCTCTCCAGTTTCACATTTAAGGTTATTCTAACTTTTTAAAAACCGATTAGTTAGCTTTCCACTTTCTCTCTGCCCAGGAGATTTAAAGAGCAGAAGTTTTATTAAGTCCCAGAAATAATCCATCCATGAAACTGCCTCTGTTTTGGGGGAAATGGTTCTTTGACAACATTGCTAATTTCTCTCTTCATTATTTATCTTATTTTTCTTTGATAAGGTTTGTATTCTTTGCAAATTGCCCATTTAATCTATATGATTAACATAGACTAGAATGTAAATTTTTCTTATTTCTTAATTTCATCAATATGCATAAATGCCTTCGCTCATTCTTATTTTGCATTTATTTTCACCCCTTGATTAATCTTTGAGGAGATGTGTTCATTTCATTAAGGTTTTCAAAGAAATTAGTTAATGGAATTATTTATCAACTCTGGAGATTTTGTTTCTGTCATAAATGTAGTAATTTCTGTTTATCTTTCTCTAATTTTCTTACTTATTTTAAGTTATTTTCTACCATCTTGAGTTGAATATTTACATCCATTTTTTTATTTAATAATTCACTTAAAGCTATGCATTTTCATGTGATTACAGCATTGACCACATCATATTTTTTAATTTATTTATTTGAGAGAGAGGTAAGGAGAGAGACAGAGAGAGAGAGACAGAGAGAGAGAGAGAGAGAGAGAGAGATGAACTTGTTTGTCCACTTATTTATGCATTCATTGGTTGATTCTTGTATGAGCCCTGACTTGAGATCAAACCTGCAACCTTGGCATATTGGAATGATGCTCTAACCAACTGAGCTACCCAACCAGGGCTTCATATTTTTATATGGCATGTATTTAATAGCCTTTTAAAATCCAAAAGTGTTTGCTGTTTTGTTTTTGTTTTGTTTTGTTTTGCTTTGTTTTGTTTTAATGTGGTGGACAATATCAGTGTTATTACTCTGATTTATTTCTTTATTTTTAATCCCCACACTTAGGATACATACTTAAAATAACATATTATAAAGTCCTTCGTTCTTCTGCCTTGAGAGTAAAGCACAATATACCTTTCTTGTCTTCTTTTGCTCCTTTCCTTGAACTTCACATTACACAGATCACATCTTGGTGTCCACTTCACAAGATATAGATTAGGGATCACAGTGCCCTCATCTCCCCAGCTCAGAGGTAAGCCACCCTGTAGTGTAATATCCAGAAACACACTCCCCCCCTCAGTATTCTTAGAGTATGCGTAAGCTCATGATTAAACAGGTACCTTTTTTTTAGGGTTCAGTACTCAATATTCTAAGAATGAAGTGACATCAGAGAAGTAATTGCTATAGTGCAAGATGTTGAAAAGGTGCATAATAAAAATCAGATGGATTTCTTGGAAGGGAAATCAGTTTGCAGTTCAAATGCAGGGCCTGGGTGGAGACACAGAACCAGGGAAAGAAATTAAACCTCATGGGAGTCAAGGGTAATGGTCAGAACAGCTTCAAAAAATGAGACTAAAGAATCAAGCAAACAATAGAGTCCAGCAAGAGAGAATGCCCAGAAGAACAGAGCTTCACTTTCTTCTAGGCCCATTAAAAGAATTTTGTTCTCCTGAAGCTATTAAAAGAATTGAGATTCCATAATGTATCCAGTTAAATCTGTTTATTCTTTCTGTATCTTCTTATATTTGTATTATCACGTGGTACCTTTTGGTTTCTGTGGCGTAGTCCTTGCTGTTGGATGAGTTAGAATCTATAAAAGTTATGCGTTAAAATTTCATAAAGGAGCAAGAAAATAGTCATCAGCCTTGGCACAGGCTGCCATGTCCCTGAGCCAGGGAACTCTCTCCCTTGGATGGACTCAGCCAATTTGACGTCTTTTACTGTCTACCTTTGTGGCAGCTCTCTTCAAGCTAGCCTCCAGCGATCCACTTCCGTCTTGTACACGCACGCTCTTTCTTCCATCAAGAGGTCGATTCCAATTCCTCTGCCCTTGGATCTTGGTTGGCCTAGTGATTTGCTTAACCAATAGAATGTAGCAGAAGTGACACTATGTCTATGACTTCTCAAGCTAAGTCATAAGCAACCTTGCCGTTTCCTCTTCCATCTCTTGGGTAGCTAGCATGCAGTACCCATCTGCCGCCGTGTGGAAAACCTGTGCCACATGGACAAGCCATGTGTAGGTGCGCCTGTCAGCAACCTCAGCTGAGTTCCCAGCTGGCATCAACCACCAGCCTTTCTGAGTGAGCCTTCTTGGCCATTCAATACAACAGAAACTTCAGTTAACTGCAGCCTCATATGATATCTGTTGGTAACTATGTAAGAGTTTCCAAATGAGAAGCCAGCTAAGCCAAATCAACCTACAGAACTATGATAAACAATAATGAATTATTAACATCACAAAGTTTTGGGTATTTTTTATATATATCAATAGAGAATGAGAATACTCTTCTATGTCTCAGTGACCAAAAAAATGGTCTTCTAAGGGATACATGCATTCTTTATTTCTTTAGACATGTAATCCCTTCTTTCAGGTTAAAGTCAAACCAGGCTGAGTAGGAGCAAGCATACCCCACTCATTTCTGATTTGATCCATTATTACATTATTTCTTGGTCAAAGAGCAGTATACTTTCCAGGTTCTTCTTGAACATGCAGATACCTCATTTTTTGCACCCAGTCATCACCTAATGGTAATTATGGGAAATCTTCAAACTCTGATTTTAGTAAACTAACAAGTTGACTGTTCAACTGAGTTGTTGCTCAGCTCAACAGCTATTTATCAGCTGCCTCTGTGTACAGTGAAAGAGACTAGAGATGACAAAATAAATGGATTCCTGAACTTACGAACCCTGTACTTCAAGAGCTAAGATAACTGCAATATGAAGACATTATAATTCAAGGAAGAATGTGATAGTGCCCAGCACAAGAGGCACAAATAAAGTCACATTGGGGCTCAAAGGGAGAAGGTGAGTATTATGTAGCAGAACATAGAGGGAGACGTAGTTTGGAACCTAGATCTGCTACTAACCTGGACAAACTACTTAACTTTCTGCATTTATAATATAGGGATAAATAAACTTCATTAACCAACTTTCTTTTAATACAATTTTTATCAACTACTTTATAGGGTTATGAGAATCTGATAAAATGAGGAAAAGAAACTAGTGCTTATCTCATAGAAAGTGCTCTATTGATAATGTCATCATCATCGTCGTCACTGCCACCATCATTTAATTAATGGGATCAGGAAAGACTTAATGGAAATGTAGTGTTTGAGCAGACTTTTTATTTATTTATTTTTGTAGGTGCCCCTAGTAGGAACCGAACCCAGACTCTCTGATCCACAGGCTGACACTCAAACCGCTGAGCCAAACCAGCCAGGGCTGAGCAGACTGTCTAAAAAATAACATTTTTACCTCACACTGTGTACAAAAATTAACTCAAAATGGATCAAAGGCCTAAATGTAAGATCAAAAACTCTCTCTTAGAAGAAAACACAGGTGTAAATCTCTGTGATTTTGGTTTTAGCAATGGATTCTTAGATAGAACACCAAAAGCACAAGCAACAAAAGAAAAAATAGATATCCTGAACTTATTAAAATTGAAAACTTGTGTGCTTCCAAGGATATTATCAAGAAAATTAAAAAAACAACCCAAAGAATGGGAGAAAATATTTGCAAATCATATATATGATAAGGGACTTGTATTAAAAAAAATCACCCTTACTCAATAATAAAATGATAAATAAGCCAATTAAAATAGGCAAAGTATTTTAATCAGCATGTCACCAAAGATGAGAGACAAATAACCAACAAGCATGTGCAAAGATGTTCAATATCAGTAGTCTTCAGGGAAATGCAAATCAAAACTACAACGAAATATCATTTCACACCAACTGGAATGACTATTATCACAAAGTCAGATGATAACAAGTATCAGTGAGGAGTCAAATAAATTAGAACCATATTCTACTGATGGTAGGGATGTAAGATTATGCAGACATTTTGCAAAACAGACCAGCAGGTTTTCAAATGGTTAAACAGAGTTACCATATGACCCGTTCTGCTTGTAGGGATATATTCAAAAGAACTGAAAACATGTATTTAAATAAATACTGTACATGAAGGTTTCTAGAAGCATTATTCACAGCAGGCAAGAGCTGAAACCAAGCAACATGTGTCCATCAAATGAGAATGGCTAATCAAAATGTGGTATATCTAGCCCTGGCAGGTTTGGCTCAGCAGTTAGAGCGTTGGCCTGTGGTACCTAGAGATCCGGGTTCAGTTCCCGCTGGGGGCATGTACCTGGGTTGCAGTTTGTCCCAGGTCCTGGTTGGGTCGTGTGGGTGGCAGCCACTCTATGTGTCCTTTTCACGTCAATGTTTCTCTTCCTCTCTCTCCCTCCCACTCTCTCTGAACAAAAAAAAATGGAAAAATGTCCCCGGGTGGGGATTAAAAAAAATGTGCTATATCTATACAACGGGCTATAATTCATAACAAAAGAGAGTGAAATACTGACACTACAGTAAGGATGAACCTTGAAAACACAACAGTAAATAAAAGAAACCAATCAAAACACCATATATTATGTAATTTTATTTATAGGAAATATTCAGTTTAGGCACATCTATAGAGACATAGTAATGGTTTCTCAACTCTGTGAATATCCAAAGCCCATTGAACGGTGCATCGTAAATGATTGAATCATATAACATGGAGTTAAATCTCAATAAAGCTGTAACCAAAAAATGATGTTGACTATTTGAACATATGGAGGTGAAGAAGGGTGAGAGGACGTGGAACATGGGGATCTGGGCTGAGAACAGCGTGAGTAATGATGCAGACGTGGGACATGGTCAAAGCGTCAGGTGTTTGTAGGTGATGTAGTTGGAAGTCAACCTCAGGGGCGGCGACATGGTGCAGGGCATGAGGGCTAAACAGTCATCAAAGATTGTGCCTGCAGTTGGTCCAGCAGAAATGGGGTGGGAATATGAACAACTTCAGTGACAATGAAAAGAAAGGACACCCCTAAGAAACACTGTTGTAGTTGCGTTAATAGGACACTCATTTTATCTGCTGAAAGGGGGTGTAAGTTATGGGGACTCATCCAGTCATTCCGGACTGGACAGTTTTGAGTATGAGGACAGAAAACACAATGTTGAGCTAATAGAAATCAGAAGTCAGGTTTGGAGCTGATGTGGCAGGGCGGGGGGGTAATTTCGGTGTGGATATACAGGTAAGAGTGGACAAAGTTCAGAGAGATGGGCAAAGGAAGAACCTTGGAAAACACTGACATCCTATCTGTGAAATGGACCTCATTCTAGTGATGTTTTGGTTTTGTTGTTGTTCCTTGGTTTTGTGAGTGGTTTGGGGATGAATGGAAAATGGGAGAAATAACTATCATTTATTGAGTTTTTTACCATACCAAGTTGTTTTTGTTTGTTTGTGGGGTTTATTTTAACACTATGCATTGTCTTATTTTCTCACAACAACCCCTAGAAGTCCATACTGCTTTTATCACTCTCAGGATTTGAAGTGAGATCGTTTGGGTTAGGGATTAAGTCTGCTTCCCTCTGCTGGAAAGTATAAATGGGCAACACGTCTGAAAGCGAAGGCCAGCGCCTGGCACTCAGAGGTGCTCAGTGAACATCATTTCCTTTCCCAGGCCTGCAGCAGCCTGCCCTCCGTGGTTGCTGACCTTGTCTCAAAGTGGGACTTGAATTTACTAACCAGCTTCTCTCCTTCCTTCTCCCCGCACCTTTGGCACAGTGCAGTGTCACACGAAAGCTGCGTCTTCCTACCACGGTAATCTCATACCTCTGCTGACTCCATTCCTTGTATATCTGCACCTCCCCCTCTTCCCTTCACCCCACCGACATCCCTGAAGGCCTTTGCTGAACCAGTGGGGTTAAATAATGACAAATGTGCATATTGCATTTGAGGCTACGGTTAAGTGCTCGCTGGGAATTTGGTGGAGGCCCACACACCCCTCTCATTTATAACTGACGTCACTGGGATCAATTGGGACTGCTAAAAACAGAAAGATTATGATCCCCCACCATCCTCTCCAACGAACCTCAGCACGAGAGCGGAACACTGCAGAAGACGCATCTCTGTAAGCTTTTACAACAGTAAATTGTAGCTCATCAGAGCCAATTCTTCAAGCTATTTGCTGTAATCTAAACCAGAATTTCTCATCTCCTCTTGATGATCCCATGTTGGGGCTCTGTGAAGAGGTTCAGCAGCATGTCCATATGTTATCGTTCTAATGAAAACAATCAGAGCCCAGTGAGTATTAATCACCTGGTCTTATCATCCATTCAAGGAGAGTCTTATTAACCAAAAGGCATATGTTTTGTCCCTGAATTCCAGAGATAAAAACCCAAAGGAGATGAGAGAAGTGAACTAAAAATCAGTTACATTAGAATTTTGAAAATGAATTCTAACTCAGCAGTAGCTTCTCTAGTTAAGCCCTCATATGGAGCTGAAAATAAACTATCCAGCCCTGGATGTGGGTATGTTTTTTGTTTTGTTTTGTTTTGTTTTTGCTATTGTAACTCTCATAATTTACCATGAGTTTTAGAATTCCAGGAGTACCTTTAATCAGCTGTGTAACCAGTGTTCAGAAGTCAGGAGGCTTCTAAGTGGTACTCAATGACCACTTTGCATGGGGCACTCTGAGGAAACAGCATGGCACGGCACTGTTTAAACACCTAGTTGACGTTGGTCTAAAGTTGTCCATAAAAAGAAAATAACGCATCACCATTTAAGAAAATGGTTAGATTGGAAGACTGGTAGGTGAGTTATAGAATAATTGTAAGCAATTTTGCAGGGCTGGTCACCAAAGGCAGGGAATTGACTGCAGGGCACATTATTTCGTGACAGAGACACCTTCTGCCTGCAGACGGATAGTCAGAGCAAAGGCATGTACACCATGCGCTTCTGCGACCTCTAGTTCTCTAGCGAGGATAAAGAGACATTTGTGCAAAGGAAAGTTACATGAAAAATAACGCGAGTATCCATATGTTATTTTGTTTTGTTTGTGATCTTAATGAAGACTATATCGTATTTGAATCAGCGTTTCTCAGAGTGAATTCTGCTGAGCACCAAGAGAATGGGATGATGGGGAAGACCCTGGGGGACAAACCACAGTCCCAACGTGTTGGAAATATTGTTCCTTTCTTTGCTCTCTCTGTGTACCTCTCACATTCACGTGGCAGGGACTTTGGGAGTCTTTCAGTAGAGAAAACGCCTAAGGTTATTTTTTTTTTTTAAGCCAAATTCTTCCAAACTTATTCGACAGAGAAAATTGTCATCTTTAGAATACATCTTTATTATTATTTATTTTATTTTATTTTTTATCCTCACCCGAGGACATTTTTCCAATTTTTGTACAGATAGAGTGGGAGGGAGAGAGAGGGAGAGAGAGAGAGAAACATCGACGTGAAAGGGACACATCGAGTGGCTGCCACCCGCACAACCAACCAGGGCCGGGGACAAACTGCAACCGAACTACGTGCCCTTAGCGGGAACCGAATCCGGGTCTCTCGGGACCGCAGGCCGATGCTCTAACCGCTGAGCCAAACCGGCCAGGGCTAGAATACATCTTTATAACCTCTGTTAAGATGTTCTGGAACTAGGCGTGTTCCGCAGAGCACCCTTAGGGCAACTGCCCGCCCAGTGAGCCTTGCCCGAGAGAGCCTGAGAAATCGGTCCCTGCACCATAGCCAGGCGCCAGGCTCGATCCGGCGGCAATGACTTCACTTTCAGGCAGAGTCTCCTAGAATATTACCATAATAGCCGCATGGTAGGCACTTCATAAATATGCGTTCGCAAGAAGAAATTCAAATCAGGAAAGCTATTAAATGACCCAGTCTACTAACTGGTTCCAGCCAGCCTGCGCCATTCTTTGGGACACATACACTGTGTGTCAGGGATGGCCTGGCTACCTTCTAATACAAACTGGCTTTGTCCCCAAATCTCTGCCTGTTTCACATTGGACGGAAGTCCCTGGAGACTCAGCCTGCGGTAAAAGACGGTCAAGGCCACACTGGTCCGCTCTGCCTGGGCATTCTGCCTTTGGACAGACACGCAAGTCTGTTTGAGCCCCTGGCCCATCACAGCGCCGGGAGAGAGCCCGTGCTTGGGTGTCAGGCAACCCACGTCTAAGGGAAGAGTTTGAGATTTCTAACCTGGTGAGCTTGGGGAGGTGCTTACACACTCCGAGCCTCACTTTTCTCATCTGCAACGTGGGGACAGAGATAGAATCTACTTCACAGGGTTGTGAGGAATAGGAGGGACCATGCCTATAGGGAGCTAAGAACAGTGTCTGGAACATAAGTTCCTAAACGGTTTCAGGTAATGACCACAGTGAGAACGGTGACTCTTACTTTGGGTTGGGATGTCATAAAATCTGAAGGAAGAGTGGGCCCTGATACCTGGCTAGGACATGAACTGAGGAGAGGTTCTGTGATGTTTCTGTCACGTATTACACAGCATTACAAGATTTTCCTCTCCTTGCATTACCTGTAAGAGACTACAAGAGGGGAAGCGGCCCAGGGAAGAGAGGGGTGGGGGCAATGAGGTTGTGCTTCTCATCCAGACCTCCTAGAGTGTCCAGAATCAGCCACGAGGGCGGGGCAGACGCTCTTGCACAGAAACCAGAATTTGCTCCAGGTGCTGCCTGTGCCCAGTTACACAGCCTGAGCCGTTCCCCAGACAGTAAGGTTCATTTGGGCCCTGGGATAACAAGCACTGTGAATAAGTCAGGGTGCACTGCAGGGAGGGGTACAACGTTAGAGAGCAAGAGACCAAGGGCTACCTGAGTCTGACCCTCAACCAGCTGCCCTTGCCCTGTGGATCTGCACAGAAGATGCAGCTGCTATTGGCTCGGGCTTTCCCTGGACCCCGTGTGGAATGGAGGGAACTGGCTGGCCCCTGGGAGAGAGCCACTGCTGAGGTCGGTCGGTGTGAGAGGCCAAGAGGAAGAGTTCACACATCACCGCCCACCACTCCACAGACAGGGGCACGTCTGCCCTGCCCCCGGGGCTGGGGAGGGGCAGAGGCGAGGCCGAGGCAGCCGGGTGCAGCAGGGCCAGCTTCCATCACCCAGCGCTGCCTTCCCCAGGCTCAGCTCAGGCAGCCGGGTGCAGCAGGGCCAGCTTCCATCACCCAGCGCTGCCTTCCCCAGGCTCAGCTCAGGCAGCCGGGTGCAGAGGGAAGGGCACCACAAAGGGGGGAGAACCCTGTCCTGTTTGGGTCAGTGGTTAGAGCGTTGGCCTGCAGACCAATGAGTCCAGGTTCGATTCTGGTCAAGGACACGTACCTCGGTTGCGGTTCGTTCCCGGCCCTGGTTGGGGTCCTGCGGGAGGCAACCAGTTGATATGTCCCTCTCACATCCATGTTTCTCTCTCTCTGTCTCCCTCCTTCCCACTCTGTCTGAAAATCAATGGAAAAATATCCTCAGCCCTGGCAGGTTTGGCTCAGCGGTTAGAGTGTCGGCCTGCGGTACAGAGAGACCCGGGTTCGGTTCCCTCTAAGGGCATGTACCTGGGTTGCAGTTTGTCCCTGGCCCTGGATGGGTCATGTGGGTGGCAACCACTCGATGTGTCCCTTTTACGTCAATGTTTCTCTCTCTCTCTTCCTCTCTCTCCCTCCCACTCTATCTGAACAAAAAATAGAAAAATGTCCTCAGGTGAGGATAAAATAAAAAATACAAAATCCTCGGGTGAGGATTAAGAAAAAGTGTGTGTGTGTGTGGGGGGGGTTGGCTGTGGCTGTCCCCCAGGAGTAGCAGACTCCGACCTCCACGCCTTCCTTCAACCCCTCAACACATACCGGATGCCAACACAGTTCTAGGTTCTGCCTACATTAGTCAACAAAACTGCACAGAACCCCTCCCTGGAAGAGCTTGCCGTGTGACGGACATGTGCTGGGGGAGGTGACCGTGCCCTGCACCCAGGACAGAGGTGATACACGCTCTGCACCGCGAGCGTGGCGGGTTAGGAACGTGGCTCACAGCGGAGTCGGTGGCCAGCAGAGCCCTCGCTGAAAGGCGGAGGCTGAGCAGACTTGACGGCCGTGAGCGTAAGCCACGGGGACAGAGGACGAAGAGCCAGGCCCAGGGAAGAGAAAGAACAAGAGCTCTGGGTCAGCAGCCACCCGGAGCTCAGAGGGCATGCCTGTTGTATAGCGTCCAGGCTAGAGCGCGAAGAGTTGAGAGTGGAGGTCAGAGGAGCAGGACGGCCCATGCCCTCAGCCTGGGAAGTGTCCTGGTCGCAACAACACCTGCAGCCCTGCCTCCAGGGAGCAGGAGAGCCTCTGGCTCCCATCGGGTCCAACGGCGAACAGGTGGCGGCGGTGCCCGGGTGAGCCACGACAGTCTCTGACCCTGACCCTCAGGAATGTGGGCACCTGAGTTTTCAGTTCATTGTGTTATGCGAAGCGAAACCAGCGATCAGCAGGCAGCCGACCGGACCATGTCTCAAGGTGCTTTTGCTTTATGAAAACCGCCAGCCCCAGGCCATAAATCTGGGGTTTGTGGCTAATTGCAAGGCTTCGCTCTCCCTCTGAATCAGGCAACCCTGCTTAAAGCCTGGGAATGTTAAAACCCCCTCCCTGGAGACCTGACCCAGGAGTCTCCGATTTTACAAAGCTGCACCAGAAAATGTAGTGAGGCGTGGAGCCCGAGTGCACACCCGTGCTGGGCTGGTGTGCACCCCAGGACTCTCCCCGCCTGCCACCAGCTTGCACTTGATGGGATTATTCATGTCTCACCGTTCAGTGAAAGCTTTTTGACCTGGAAAGCATGGAGGAATTTAATATATACAGTTGTTGTCTTTTCATTTCTTTGGCTCGAAATAATTCCCATACGATATCCAAATAATAGATTTTTCTGTGGCTCACCCTTTATGTTTTAATCCCATCTCTCCATCGCCCTCGGTGGATATGTGGGTGACCATATGTTTCTCTGCACTTAGGAATAAGTCCTCCCAGGCCCTCACAGTGACAGAACGTGGCTGCCAACAGCGCGCCAAGCGGCTTTGCCGGCCTCTCAGAAAACATCGACGTTTTCCATCGCCAGAAACTGTGGGTGGAAAGAAATGTGAAAGGAGCCGTCTGACCCCACGTGTGAGCTGAGGAACGGTGAGTGGGTTGGATTTATGGACTGTTAGCCGCGGTCCTCGGATGCCTGCATGGCCGGGAGTGAGGTCATCAGGAAGCAGGTGTGCAGCTCCCTGACAGGTGTTTCCAAAGGAACCGTTCAGCCCTGGCTCCTCTGCTACCTGGAGTAAAGGGCACGGGTGCTGGGCAGAGGAATCCTCAGTCACCGTGTGGGGTCGACGCAAGTGTCCCCTCGAGGAAACGGCTGAGACTGGAAAGAATTGACACGTGATTAGAACCGTCACTTCAGAAAACTGATGTGAATTTCAGTGTGTGCAAAGTCTGAAGTGTGCAAAGTTAGAATGGCATGGAAACTGGGAGATTTCTTCAAACTCCAAAAAACCAGTTCCTGAAAATGGGGGGCTTTATTGCTCTTGCCTTCTCTGGGGTTCAGGTGTGACTGTGGGAAAGAATATCAAAGCCCAAAGTAATGGCTGTGCCACCCAAGAGAGCTATGGTGCCGGGGTTCTGGGTCCCCAGTCTGTCTTGGAAACAACTCTCTCCTCTTCTCAGTCTGTGGAGCTTAAGGGTCAGAGCCTGTGCACGTGCACACACACACACACTCACATGCACACACATACACACACTCCAAGCTTGGGCATGTAACCTGCTATCCAAGCAGAATCTCTGAGAGTCTTTTGCAGAGTTATCAGGAAAGCTGTGTGGTTTCAGTAGGGTAATGAGTCACTTAAAAGTGAACTCTATTTACCTGGGCCATTTTCAGTAGCATGTGAGGAAGACCAATTTGAGGGCAAAGACAACACACAGAGCAGCAGAGTGACATGGGGGGGGGGGGGGCACAGTCCTTAAGGCATTGTTTGCGCTCCTGCTGCTGTCCATGCCGAGATTTAATTCGCATGAGCCCATGGATGCCTGTGGTGAAGAGAAGATGCAGATTTCATTGTGTCTCCACCAGACCGTGATGTTTTGATAACTCATTAAAAATCATGCCCTCATGGGTTTAAGAAAGAAGTCAGGAAAACTAGGAAGGATGCTGGCTTCTTGACAACCTGCGCCATACTCATTTATACAATCAGAGGGCAGGCCAAGGTAACGTCTCAGTCCTTCAGCTGTTATCTTAGGAGTTCAATGATATTATAACCTAACACCATCTTTCAGGTCATGTAAATGGAATGTCTTCTCTACGTTGAATTGCCTGATTATACTGCCCACTTCAGATTTCTCTCTCTACAGAAGAAGGGAAATTTGACGTCATACGTTTTAACAGGTGTCACTTTTTACTTATGATTACTCTTGCTTTCTGACGTTTCCAGGAGGGAAACAAGTCAGATCACAATGAAACCCACCGCTGGCAGCGGTAGTACTGTCAAAGGGCAATCCTTTCGGAGACATGACGGGGTGCCCTCCCCGCTATTCCTCCACCTACAGCCTGTCTCATGCCCTGGGCTCCGCTCTTGGTTTTGTCTTTCATGTGTTTTTGAGCCAGGGAGGGACAAGGATGCTCTGTGAACAAATACAGTAGTTCCAGACTTTCCTGGGTGCCTCTTACTCTGTTTCTGCTTTCAGAGCAAAAGACACTCTGTCCACAGTTTACAAAGGGTTAACGTCTGCATGTGTCTCCAATCGCTGCCTCCCCTAGAATCCTGGAAATATGTCCTCATTGGATTAATGGCAGCTAAATGTCGCAAAACTAATACAATTACCCTAATAGGAATTGTTCACATTTTACTTGTGAAACGAAGATGCCCTGACATGGTGTCCTTTATAATTAGACATCTAGGGAGACAGAGCCTGGCTTTGCTTTTCATAACAAATAAAGGAAGCTCTGCCCGGTTCCTCTTAACACACTCACAGGAGGACTCAACACGCCTGTGGGCCAGCAATCAATACGGACTCACCTTTCCCAACCTATAAATCAGGGCTAACGCAATTTGCCACGTCCCTGCTTTAAGCTCTGAATGAGGGTAGAGTTGTGGGTCAGGGAGTAAATTGCTGTAAATTCAATACATTGATTTGTGAGCCTTTCAGATTGGTTCGGGGAGGGGAAAGGGGGTTAATTCGATTTTGCACTCCCTTCTTTCTTCTCCAGGTTGGTCATAGGAACACTGGACATTCTGGCAGTTGCTAAGCCAAAATTTAGCTGCTCTGAAATGTGCACCAGGAGCTTAAGGTGAGCATCACTAAGTTCAGGCGGAGTTACGTGTGATGACAAAATGCAACAGAGACGCGAGGCCGGGGAATTTCCTTGGCCCCGCCCCCTCCCAGCTTTGGCCTGCCAGGCTGTGATTTGGCCGCTGTGTGTGCTACCTGTGACCACATATCCTGAGCAGAGGCCCCTTCTCGCTGGGCATTTGGATCTCCACGTCCACACACACATTGACCGCACAGACACTCCCTGAGATAGACACTAAGGTGGAAGAAGTCAAAAGGGAAACCAATCGTGTTTCTCCCTCCGTCTTCCTTATCTGTAGTCAGCATTATCAAAGAACGTTCTTCTCAATCCCATGTGGTTTCATTCCCAACACACCTGTGAGCACACGTGCACATACCTACACATTTTTCATTAAAAGCTGGTTCCCAGCACCAGGATTTTCTGGGGCCCTGCCCACCTCCTCTGTTTCTCATCACCCCACTAACATCAAAGAGCAAAGACTGTGTTTCTAATCTTCCCAACTTTACTTCAGTTATTCTCTCTGAGGACCCACGTTGCTCTATTCTTGGCCTAGAAAGACCAAGCTGGGGTCTCAGGACCCAAAGGACAAGGCAGCAGACACAGTGGACCCTGGCGCAGTATATGAGCTCACCACGGAGCGTGACGGTGCAGTGCGGGGCCGGAGGGGTGTGGGGTGGGAACTGCAGGTAGATTCAGGTGAGAGCATGGCCTGAGGACCAGCTTTATCAGAATTGCCTCTTGATTAGCATCTAGGAGTCTTGGAGCAAAAGGAAGAGTGAAGATGAGGAGTGCAGACAATGTCTTATAAAATACTGTCGGGGTGAGCATGCCGTTGGAGGACAGGAAATCAGACGGCTCCCAGAAGCTGTGGTCTGTGAAAGGATCCAAAGGGCCAAACAATAAAGGGGCCCGCAGAGGTCCATCAGAATCGGGAAACAGAATTTGGGACTTAGGTGAGCCCTTGTCTTCATCTCCTCAAATGTTTAGGCTTGGAATACTATGGTTAAAAGGCTTGCCTGCATTTCCATTGGTCGCGTTTTATTTCCCTTTGCTCTGTTAGTCCGTTTCTTTTAGAGCCAACGTTGGCTGCCTATCAGAATCATCCCAGTAGGCAGAGTGAAAAGTACCGACACCTGGATGTCCCCTTCTACCTCCCCTCCAGATTTTAATTTAATTGGTCTTGAACAGGGGTGAGGAATGTCCAGCCCGCCGGCCAAATAAGGCCCAGGTCATCATTTGCTCTGGCGCTGTCAAGGCAACCTCAGGCGGGACTCGAAATTCAATAAATCTAGGAGCTTTTTTCATAACAACATAAATTTATATTAAGTGAACCAGAATAGTGTAAATTTGAGGGACAAGCAAGGAACATGCATTATGGGATAGATAGGACATGTATGAGTACATGACAGAACAGACATGTATGTTTCTCGTTGGCTGCCCATGGCCCATCTGTCTGTATTGCAGTGACTCAGAGGACAGTCAGTGCCAGGCGGGCTGGGAGGTGTACATGTGGCAAAAGTGTTAACACGCTGTGGTGAAACCATGGTGATCTGGTGATGATGAAACGGTATACAATGAGATGATTCCTCGCAGCGTTGATGACCTTGCCTCTGATGATGGACGACGATGTTGTCAACTTCTTTGTTGACACAGACAATAACTCCAATCCAACCTTTATCCATACATCCACCATCAACAATCCTTACAAAAACAATCTCAGCCTAGCTGGTGTGGTTCAGCGGTTGAGCATTGACCCATGCACCAAGAAGTTGCTGGTTCAATTCCCAGTCAGGACACATGCCCAGGTTGTAGGCCAAATCCCCAGTGCAGGGCATGCAAGAGGCTGCCAACTGATGTTCTCTCTCATCGATGTTTCTCTCTCTCTCTCTTCTTCTTCCTTCCTCCTTCTCTAAAATCAATAAAGAAAAAAAATTTTTAAAAAGAAACGAATCTCAGATGAAGATTAAGGAAATTATAGTACACAGAAAAGACCTCAAGAGTCAATGAGCCCTGGCCGCTTTGGGTCAGTGGTTAGAGCATTGGTCCTCAGACTGATGAGTTGCAGGTTCAGTTCCCATCAAGGGCACGTAACTCAGTTACGGTTAGTCCCTGGCCCTTGTCAGGTTGTGCAGGAGGCAACCAGTCAATGTGTTTCTCTCACATCAATGTTTCTCTCTCTCCCTCTCTCTCTCCCACTCTATCTGAATAAAAATGGAAAAAATGTCCTCATGTAAGGATTTTTTTTAAAAAAGAGTCGATGATATGGCCCTGACTGGTTTGGCTCAGTGGCTGGAACATTGGCTAGCAGACCAAAGAGTCGAAGATTTGGTTTGGTTCCCAGTCAAAGGCACGTGCAGTTTTAACCCAGTTGGGTCGTGCAGGAGCAACCAACGAATGTGTCTCTCTCACACTGATGTTTCTCTCTCTCTCCCTTCCTCTCTTCCACTGTATCTAAAAAATTAATGGAAAGATATCCTCATGAGGATGTTTATTCCCTGTTATGTTTTGAAGATGTTAGAAGTCTGCTTCTCTGTGTCTCTCTCACATCAATGTTCCTCTCTCTCCCTCTCCCTCTCTCCCACTCTATCTAAAAAAAAAAAAAAAATCAACGTAAAAATATCCCTGGGTGAGGATTAAAAAAAAAGTCAATGATAAGAACGTTGGATATGTTTCAAATCCAAGAGGCGGGATAAGAACAGTGATCAAAGCAGAACAATCGTGTCGCTGGTGACACACACACTGGATAGTTGTTAAAACCTAAGTGGTGTGACATCCTACAAATGGAGACTACAAAGGAAAGAAAAGTTGATGCAGAGTGTCGATCTTTCCAAGAGAAATGGACAAATGACTTTTTTCTGTTGAAGTCAAGGGCAAACCTGTGTGCCTAGTCTGTGGCGATGCATTAGCAGTAATGGGAGAAGCCAATCTGGAGCGTCAGTACAGCGCGAACATGCTCAACTCAATGCATTGGGAGGCCAGATGCATCTGGAGAAATCCATGCTCTTCAGCGGAGTTTGGAATCACAACAAGC
Organism: Molossus molossus; assembly: GCF_014108415.1. Lineage (NCBI taxonomy): Eukaryota > Metazoa > Chordata > Mammalia > Chiroptera > Molossidae > Molossus > Molossus molossus. The sequence goes on along the minus strand of NW_023425382.1, from coordinate 131,081 downwards.
CGCTTTCACGAGGCCTCTCTGTGACAGAGACAACATTCACACAGTTATGTGGTGAGCGAGCTAGTTGCAAAGACGCTGAGCCTCCTGCAGAGGGAGAGTCTGTGAGGGGTGCGTGGTGGCCGCTGCGGAGTTGTTAGCACAGACAGAGTACAGTTGTCCCAGAGGGTTAGTTTGTCTCTGAGAACTGAGTCAGATCGGATTCCTGACTTAGCACAAGAGATTGAAGAGACACTGAAGGATTCTGCGGATTTCCAATTTTTCTCTCTGGTTTGTGGTGAGACAACAGACATAACAAATTCTGCCCAACTGGCCATTTTTGTTCATGGGCTAACTGCAGAGTCTGACACACGAGAGGAACCGCTGTCACCGGAAGCCATGAGTGGCACTACAGGAGGGGAGGACTTGTTTGAGAGACTTGTTTTATCATGAAAAAACATGAGCTAACATTTGAAAAGTTAAGGACCTTACTATGGATCGAGCTCCAGCGACCGCTGACTCACAAAAAGGATCAATTGCATTTGTCAAGAAAGAACTGAATCGCCTCAGTCTTGATCCAAGAGATTTAATTCTATGTCACACACTAAGAAAGTCTCTGTGCACAGTCGTTGCGGCTCAACAATGTGATGTCAACAGCAGTGCCATGCATACGTTTTGTCAAAAGCAGAGGATTTAAAGCCGCCAGTTGAAGGAGTTACTGAATGATCTTGACTCTGAGCACAGTGATCTGGTTTATCACTGTGAAGTGTGGTGGCTGAGTCTCGGGAACATGCTCATGAGGTTTTACGAACTGTGGGGTGAAGTCAAGCAGTTCATGGAGATGAAGGGAAAACCTGTCATGGAACTCAATGACAGCAAGTGGCTGTGTGATTTAGCGTTCATGGTGGGCATCACCATGTACCTCCCAGAGCTTGACGTCAAACTACAGGGCCCCAACCAACTTCTCAGCTCCCTGCTTTCAAACATAAATCATTTGAAGTTAAATTAAGGCTGTGGAAAGTGCAACTCGAAAGAAATAACACGGTGCATTTCCCTTCTCTGGAAGGACAAAAGCCTTCTATGACACTTGAATATGCTGGTGAGTATGCAAAACTACCAGAGGCATTTAATGAAAGATTCAAGGACGTGAAAAGTAAACAAATGGAATTAAGCATCTTTGCTACACAGTTCACTGTGGAACCAGCTGATGTGCCTGGTAACCTACAACACGAAATCATTCAGCTGCAAAGCGATGATGAGCTGGAAGCTGGGTCCCACCTCCCACTGCTTGAGTCCTGTAAACGTTACAGGAGCAGTGATGACTGTCCCACTTTGAGACATGCTTTGAAATTTGCATCTGTGTTTGGAGCAACTTACGGCACTGAGCAGTTCTTTTCAAAACTGACCATCACAAAGAGTCCACTGCACTCCAGACTGATGGATACAAACCTGGAAAAGCAGTGGCAAGTACCAGTGTCATCCATACCGGCTGACATCACAGCCTCGCCACAGAGAAGCTGTCCCAGCCATCGCAGTAGGGGTGAGTTCATTAAATGTTTGGCCAAATATAGCAGGCTGATTTTCTTTCTTTTTTTTTTTATCCTCACCCGAGGACATTTTTTGATATTTTGTTCAGATAGAGTGGGAGGGAGGGGGAGAGAGAGAGAGAGAGAGAGAGAGAGAGAAACATCGACGTGAAAGGGACACATCGAGTAGTTGCCACCCAACCAGGGCCGGGGACAAACTGCAACTGAGGTACGTGCCCTTAGCGGGAACCGAACCAGGGTCTCTGGGGACCACAGGCCGACGCTCTAACCGCTGAGCCAAACCTGCCAGGGCTAGCAGGCTGATTTTCAAGTTGATAATTTTGCATGGCTGGCGAATGACATTATAAATATCCAAATGCCCCTTGGCAGAAAAAAAGGTTCCCCTCCCCTGGTTTAGGAAGTGGCTTTGGGCATCTGGATTGTTAACCACATCCCCGCCCTCCAGTGATTCCAGTATTTAGCCAAAGTTGAGAATCACTGCTTTGGAAAATGTCCACCGGGCTTCCCTGGACTTGGGGAGTTATGAAAAGGGTTGCTTAGTCATCTGTGGGTGGGCAAGAATGAGAATGGGCACCACCATGACCCTGGAGCTGGACGGAGTAGCAGAGGGAGCAACAGAGGCCGCAGGGCACAGGACATGTAAAGGAACATCTACAGGGATCTGGTGATGCCCGTTCCCATCCCGCCAGATTGGTTCCTTTGAGCAATGATTCTCAAACGTCAGCAGCATCAGAAGCAGCTGGAGGGTTAGAGCTTGTTGAAACACAGCCTGCTGCCCCGCCCTCAGAGTTTCCTGTTCGGTAGTTTGGGCGGGAAGCTGTAGTTGGCATTTCTGACACGCCCCCAGATGGCGTTGTGGTCCGGGACCCCACTTGGAGAAGCACTGCTCTGGAGAAGGTTTCTCTCCATCTAGCCCTCAGTCCCCCTTGTTTTGTGTGATTAGGAGAGTGGTTTCTCCACAGCCCTGCGGAGAACCCTCCCACTGTGACCACACACAGGGAAACATCAATGACCCCGGGCCGGACAGGCCAGCAGTATGTTGTCTACCCCCCGCCAGGTGCTCACAGCGACACACGCCGAGGCCCACGCGAAGGCTCCACGGGGTTTCCACGGCTGTCGTTTCGCCTCTCGGAACCCGCCCGGCAAGACACGCCTGTTTGTCAGCAAGGCTTGTCGCCCTACGGTCACACATGGTTTCCAGTGCCGAAGAAGCTCGGGAGACCGTGGGGAGAGGAACTGCCAAGTCCATGGCTGCAGGCTCAGTCCATCCTAAAAATCAAACCGAAAAGAAAACGAGAGAAACAACTTGGTTTTCTCGGCCCGGTCTTGCATTCCCCTTCGGAATTAGTGGATTTTTCCAAACGTCTCATTCTCAATATTTGCAAAGGAACTATCCCTTGAGAAGTTACAGGAGTACCTAGAGAGGGTTCAACGTTTTTATTAATATATGAGTCGTCGATTTCTGTTTTCTTTTCTCACAAACACCAACATCTCATTTGTTTTTAATTATTGGCTTTTTTTCTTTTTTTTCTTTTATTTATTTTTTTTTTTTATCCTCACCCGAGGACATTTTTCTGTTCAGATAGAGCGGGAGGGAGAGAGAGGAAGAGAGAGAGAGGGAAACATCGACGTGAAAGGGACACATCGAGTGGCTGCCACCCGCACGACCAACCAGGGCCGGGGACAAACTGCAACCGAGGTACGTGCCCTTAGCGGGAACCGAAGCCAGGTCTCTCTGGACCGCAGGCCGACGCTCTAACCGCTGAGCCAAACCGGCCAGGGCTATTGGCTTTTTTTCTTTATGTTGAAACACATCTTGGAAATGGAAAAACCAGTGCTGCCGATTTTCTCCTGCCTCAGTGAAGAAAATGCCAACGGCTGGCACAAAGATCCAAACTTTGCTGACTCTTCCAGTTACCTCTCTACAGAGGGTCCATTTTCCACCCGATACCTCAATCCGGGCAAAGGCCGTGCTCATCGGTTTGCTTGCACCCCACATCCATGCTGAAGCTTTGGGGCTGCAGCGGAATGAATCTAAAAGCAGGAATTGCAAATGTCAGGGGCGTCCCTCGTTCTCTGGGACACACAGCCTCTGCCGTGTGTGCAGACACAGCTTGGTTACCCTGATCAGGGACGATGCACACGCTTCACAGGACAGGAATTGTCCCTATCGCCATCTGAATGGGCACGAGGTGGCAGCATGAGCTAGCCCGGTGTATCCTGAAATCTGCAGCATGGGACACTAATGTCACGCATGTTGGCTGTTTCTGGGGGTCATGGACACATAACTTTGGGACACATGGAGTTAAAGAAAGCCAATCACATTGACTTCTTTATTTCAGGACTTCTCAGAACTTTGATGTACTAATGTGCACGGTGAATTCTCAAGAAGGAGGTTTATTGGACTTTAGGAACGGTATTTAATCGCAACAAAAAGTAGGGGAGCTTCTCCTGGGACACTGTGAGGAACTGCTTTGGGAGAAAAAAGGCAATGTCTAGTCTCTTCTCCCATAAACCCCACATTCCAAGTCTCAAATCTCTGCTCCATGGGAATGTGTGTTAACTAACCTACAAAACCGGGGGTGAGGCCTGAGCCAGGCGTAGCCACGTATCAGGGACCTAAGAGGCCAAGCACTGTGAAGCTGTGTGAATGGTCCCCCTCCCTCCCATCCCCTCTCTGGGGTAAGAAAGTGATGCTGGTGGAAAAGAATAACCAAGAGAGGACTTTAAAACACTAAGTTCCAACTTTTATAGGCATGTCTTAAACATTTGCTTTCACTACCTTACATGTGAAATATTTGGCTCAGAACACTCTTGCCAAGACAGCTCTGTTCTGCCTGGAGACGCTCGCAGAGGACAAAGCATCTTGGTGGAAATCACTCTTTCTCCAAGAACACCAGCCATTCGCTGCGTAGGCGGGTGTTCAGACAGCAAGCCCAGAGTCAGCCTGCGCCCCTCTTCTGCTGGGGTCCCCCGTGCCTCCCGGGCTGCGACAGGCGGCTGGCTGGTCTGACATCTGACCGATCCCATCGGTGTAAAATGTGCTTGTTTGTTTCCTAACATTTCAAACGCGTCAATGTTCTAAAACTTTATATTCTATTATAGGTTATGTTACATGAAAGCTACATTACTGTGCATTCTATGATTTAATTATACAATTACAGTATTTAATACTCCCAACAATGTTATACTTATGAAGTAAACATTGTCAACAGTCCTCTTTCATAGGTGAGAAAACTAACTTCTCAGTGAAATTAAGGAACCACCCTAGGTCCCGCCAGAGTGATAGCCAGAGCCAGACCTTAAAATCCACCTGAAACCAATGATCATGTTCTTCACCGGCACCTAAGTTACCTTCCATAATGATTGGAAAAAGAGGGGAAATCAAATGTCGAAGGTAATTTTTAAAATAAAACCTCAAAATACTTTTCACTTAACCCATCGTTAGAAGCTGGAAAGAAAAGGATTCTCATCGCAAGACAACATGCAGCGAACACACTAGAGCGGGTGAAAAGGGTTCAGAGACTTTGATCGTCTGCACGTGATCACGTCTCACAGGTTCTACAGCGAACAAACAGCTCCATCGACAAAAGCTCACACTATTGGAGTGTAACTCTTCAAACATACATTTTTAAAGATGTACACCCAACTCTCAGAATCAAGGGATTTGTTTAAAACAGAAACACTGCAGCCCTGACCGGTGTGGTACAGTGGTTAGAGTGTTGGCCCGTACACTGAAGGGTCACAGGTTTGATTCCCCATCAAGGGCACGAACCTGGGTGGCAGGTTTATCCTCAGCCTCAGTCAGGGAATGTGTGGAGGCAATCAGTCCACGGATCTCTCTCTCACATTGATGTTTCTCTCTCTCCCCCTCCTTCCCTCCCTTCCACTCTCTCTAATAATCAATGGGAAAAATACCCTCAGGTGAGAATTAAGAAAAAAGGAAAACTACAATGAATCTTTACTGATGTTTATTTCTAGGCCACCAGATTGATGAAAAAGAGAGAACTTTATGATTAGTAAAATGCAATTAATCTTCAAATATGGTTTGTAAAGCACACTCATTTGTACCAATTAACATCATTATTCTATTTGAAAGCTTTCTCTTCCTCTCTGTATTCCAACTTTCTCCTAAGTTTTAAGTCTGAGCAATCTTTACCGTCTTATTTCTAGTTAAGATTGCAATAATTTGTCATTGGTGTGCAGACACTTTCTTAACTATTCCTGTGTTGCAAATAAAAGAGCCCGTATTGCTCAAGGTTATCTCCAGGGCCCTGCAAGCCAAGCACTATAAAATGGTTAGACATTAAAGATGCGAAGAAAATCCCATAAAACAACACATGAAAGTGTGTCTTGTCGTGTCATTTATATGGAAAGATGGTGCAGTTCAATCTTTCAAGCCAAAGACTATTTTAGAATTAAAGTTTCCATCAGAACTGGATCAAGAGGAGGTATCACTCTTTTTGACCTACTTTGTTTTCTTCTAATAACTGCCAAAGTAAAACTCATGGGCTGTGCTGGCTTCCACTGGCCTTTTGATCTCTCTCTCTCCCCCACTTCTCTCCCCCCACCCCATTTCTCTCTCTCTTTCTCTCTCTCTCTCTCTCTCTCTCTCTCTCTCACACACACACACACACACACATACACACACACACTGTAAGCAAAATCTGCCTTTTAGAGCTCATATTTCTTCAGGGGAAAAAAAGCTGTGCTGAATCAGACCTCTAATTCTGGGAGAAACACATGTTATCTGTTTATTTAGGTTTATCATTTAGATTTATAATTAGAATAAAATATGAGAAATACAGCTGAGTCTATACACACTGGAAGAGCTGTTGGTTTAACCACTCAAAGGAGTTGACGTTTTTAGAAAGACTGCCCTCCGCTGCGGGCACGCACGCTGGCCGGGCGACCATTCTGGCCGAGAGTGTGACCTGAGCTCTGTCTTTCAGCCGTCGGTGTGGCCGTCAGAATCACAGTGACGGTGACATCAACAGGTAGGTAGGAGATCCAGCTCCAGGTATCATGGTTTTCATCTCGCAATGTCCACGGACACCTGTGTCACGGAGTCAGCTATCACAGCCAGAAGGAATAAAGAACCTTGAAGGTGAGCTCTGCTTCTAGGGCTGATGTCTCTCTGTGTAGTGGAGACCACATGTCCACATGTCGCGGTTGTTGGAGCAGAGGCCGCCAGGGCCCTCCCTTCCCGTTCCCTTACTGTCAGCTCTGCACACACCAAGCTGACGGCTTCTAACTACAAAGGCCTATGGCTCGTTAGTGATCTGAACCTTCCTGGAAAGTTGGACGTTTCGGGGAGTTAACACCACCCCAGTGGCCCTCAAGCAATAGCCTATTGGAGTTAATAAATTCCTAGCTCAGAGGCTTTTGGGCAGAACAATTCTGACTCATCTTCCACACTGTCTCCGGAGCTCCGGCAGGAACGGGCCTCAAAGATCCTGGTGATACCACTCAGTGGTACATTCTGTATTTGCTTCCTCGCCTTTCTGTCTCGTAGCTCTCCTCTTTACGGATGTGCCTTAGAATTGCCTCCCAGATACACTTCTTTGCACCTGAGTTCTTGTATCCTTAGAAACCCATCCAGAGACAGGTGCCCAAATGATAGAGAAAAGGTAGAAATCAGAAACAAGAGTCATCACAAGACCCAAAAAAGCAACTCCACTGCCCATGCCCCATGTTTATGGCCCACACGTGTGAAGGCAGACGCTGTGAGATGATATTCTGCAGGAACTCGGTTTTGTCTGTGGATAACCAGCAATTTTCTGAGCCATGCCCCATCCAGGCAACCAGATAGACAGAGTGTCTGTCCTTGAGGACAAACCTGAATGACAATGAGACCTGGAAGCCAGTTGCAAGTGATCAAGATTGGATGGCTGACCAGGGCGACCTCACCGCGCCAGGTGAATGTTTTGTCTCTGTGAAGGACTTGATGTGGGGTAGTGTGGAGTGTGTTCAAGAACGAGAACTGTCAAGTGCAGAAGGAGGTGTCTGGGTGAGCTCTGAGCAAGGTGTTTCCTGAGCCCTCTGAGAGTCATGAGCAAGGAGTTTCTCATTCTACATCTGGTTTGCTTCTCAGCCTGAGTAAAACCAGCCATGGGTAGCTGGACAAGGCAAAGTGCCTGGGAGACCCAGCAGACTCAGAATCAAGACATGAACTGAGGTAGATTCGGAGGTAAAACTATGAAAACCTTCAGAAGGAAAACATGTGTTCTAACAGTAATTGAGTGGTTCCGGCTGGGGTAGAGCAAACAGACACCCATGTGCTCAACCATCTCCAACATGACAGGTGACAAAGGAAAACAGAGGATAAGATCCTGTGGGAACGTCTTGGAACATTGGCATGGCTTCAGAAATCTCTTGGATATTTGAGAAATCCAAAGAAAGTCAATGTAGCAAGAACAAAATGAATGAGAAGGAAACTGATAGAAATTGAGATTGCAAAGTAAGACAAGAATCAGATCATTTAAGGACTTGCAAGCCCTGGAAAGGAGTTTTGCTCCCTTCTGGTTGCAATGGGACCCCATGAGAGAGTGTCAAGTGGGAAAACTGTACACTCAGATTTGAATTTAAGGAGATCACTTGGTTGCTAGCAGAAAAATGGGATCATATTTATTGACCATACTGGAAACTATGTTAAATACTCTCTATGCTTATTTTACACAAGCTTTACCCCATCTCTATGAAGCCGGTCCTTTTACTACCCCTGTGGTTCAGAGACAATGTGTCTAGCCCCAGGTCACCTACAGGTAAGTGGCAGAGGGGGTATGAATGCCGGTGTGGCCAACCTCAAAGACAGCTCTAAGTATACATCAGGATGTTCTTGGCAACCTCTATGTACATTCTCTCTCCCAACTCATCACCCAATGTTTGTTGCTGTTCTCATGGGCCCAATAACTCACATCACAGAATCCATTATCAGTTCCTTTGTGCCCAGTGTGATTTGGGGGTTTTAATAGATTGGGGCTTTGCTTGGGGGTACCACTTGCCTAAGGTTACAGGTGTGCCTTCTTCTACCCAGGAATCTTTTGTGCCTGTTTATAAATGTAGTTACTTTCTTAGTGTTCTGAGGGCTGGCTGGGGAGACAGCAGGACATAGACTGGGCAGTGTAACTAGCGGCCCTTAAGTTTCTAGAATCCCTTTTAGTAGACTCAAGTTGATGCTGGGTTTTGACTGGTGCCATAGCAGTGTCCTTCTAAAACCCTACCAGGGTTTTAAGTGGTTCCCTAAGTGGACATTTGCCCGGACAAACGTGGAGGATTGACATGCATCTTGGGACATCTATCCCTGCTTCCTGCAGACATATTTTTTCTCCTCTATTACTGGAAAGTACATATCAACGCTGTCCTTAAATCTCTAGAAAGAAAGATTCCATGAGTTTTGCATTACAGGACAGTAGTTTTATGTTGTCTTTACAGAAAGATTCCTGTTACCCAAACGCTACCCAGAATAAGCAAACCCCAGTACCCAGCTCCAGCAGTTGCTAGTTTTTGCACATCTCTCATCGTACCCCAGATGCCCTTGTTCACTGCCTTATTCATCTCAGCTTCTTGACAAGTTTTATTATCTGCAATAATCAGCACAAAGTGAGTCGGCTTCCTGGCTCCTAGTAGTGATTCGCTCTTCCTACCAGGTTCACCCTTCTTGCAAATACCTCTGCTCCTGGTCACAGGTGGTGAACCTGCGACCTGAGCTGAATGATTCAGTGTCCCACCCCAGGACCCTGCCCCAGTTTGAAAAATGAATGGGTGATTCAAGCCTGGCTGATCAGAGTTCCTCTTCAGAGTTTTTTCTAATTAAACCAAAAGAAGAAGCCTTTCCCTTCTCCACATGTGGTGCTGTTAAAGTGTGCATCTGGGTGTGCTGGAGGCCTATTACCCACCATGCAGTTGTGCGCATCGTGACAAGGTAGCCACAGGCAGAGGGAAGCGGAGAGATGGAACTGACATCTTCCTGATGGGTCCTCCGCCTTCTTCATACGGCTGCTCCCCCTCCTCTGGCTTGTTCATGTGAGTTACTAAATTTCCCTTCCTTTTTTTTTTCTCCTAGGAACAGGCCCTCATTTCTCATCTTATTCTTTGCTGGTGAGATACGGAGATGCACTGTGTCATTCTGCATCAATAGCTAAACTGAGGAGAACCTAGCCACTCTGAGACCTGACTTCTTTCTTTTTCTTTCCTTTTTTTTTAACTACATGTTTTATTTATGTATTTTTAAATTTAAAATTTTGAAATTATGTTTTATTCCCATTCCCCTCTCCCCCTTTGGCAACCATCAGCTTGTTCTTTATATCTATGAGTCTGTTTCTGTTTTACTTTGATTATTCATTTGTCTCTTTTTGGATTCCACATATAAGTGAGACCATATACTGTGCTTGTCTTTCTCTGTCTGACTTATTTCACTTAGCATAATACCCTCTAGGTCCATCCACACTGTTGCAAATGACAAAATGTCATTTTTTTAAAAATTTCAGAATAACATTCTATTCTATGTACACACTACATCATTATCGATTCATCTACTGATGGATATCTAGGTTGCTTCTGTATTTGGCTATTACTAGTAATACTGCAATGAACATAGGGGTGCATAGATCTTTCCAAGTGGTGTTTGTTTTCTTCAGATAGGTACTCAGAAGTGGAATTGCTGGATCATATGGCAGTTCTATTTTTAATTTTTTGAGGAATCTCCATACTCTTTTCTCTCTTCCTTCTTTAAACTGCTTTTATTCCTGATGAGAGCCAACCTTTCTTGGAATAACAGAAAAATACATTGAAGATAGAGTAGACAGAGCATCTCTATATGATGAGACACTGTAACCACAGAAGTGACGATTTGCAGTCCAGCACTAAAAGGCACCGAGGGCGAGCAGAGGGCTGAGGGGCAGACACAGTGCGCAGTCCCAGAGTGCAGTCTTGGATGTCTATAATTCCCATCCCGCATCTTGGTGAAAAGTTATGTACAATAGGCTGTTTAAATAAGAGATGAGCCCTGGCCAGTTTGGCTCAGTGGTTGGAGCGTCGGCCTGTGGTCCAGAGAGACCCGGGTTCGGTTCCCGCTAAGGGCACGTACCTCGGTTGCGGTTTGTCCCCGGCCCTGGTTGGGTTGTATGGGTGGCAGCCACTCGATGTGTCCCTTTCAGGTCAATGTTTCTCTCTCTCTCTCTCTTCCTCTCTCTCCCTCCCACTCTATCTGAACAAAAAATGGAAAGATGTCCTCAGGTGAGGATAAAAAAATAATAATAATAAAATAAGAGATGAAATATTTAATATTTAGAAATGTTTAAGTCCAGACATTATTTTCTTCCTCAGCTCAAGTGTTTTAAGGAACTGGATTTACTTATTAAGGACTATGTACTAAATTCCACATAATAAGTATTTTAGGAAGAGTCTAGCATATCAAATTTAGAATGTCTTTCAACATCGTCAAATTATTTTCTCCTGCGGAGACTAGCTTCTATTCTGTATAAAACACTGGATAAGCAAAGATGTCCAGGCTTTTCTTCCTCACTTTCTTCCTCTTGTTGTTTGATTTCTTCCTCTTTCCTCTGATTGGGTCAATGGGCCCCCACCCGCCCTACCTTGAACATTGGCCATGTCCTTGTTCTCAGAGGGAGGGTTTCATTAAAGTCATTCTAGTTCAGGCTGCATGGACTCTGCTTCCTAGGCGTGCATCTCCTGTGCTTCCCGGCAGCCGAGGCCCCAGCTTGCACCCTAGGACCTGAAGAGGCAGATCCGGGTGCTGACCGCTCTCTGATGAGTGTGACTCTAGCCAGTACTTGGCCCTCCTAGGGCGGAGGCGCTGCCATGGGCTTGCCAGCCTGGACTTGCCAGCCTCTCGGAGGAAAGGAGTCCCTTGAGTGAACTCCAGTTCAGAGCTGCAGTCATGCCACCAGACTGCCCTACCCCAACTCCATACTTCTCCAACTATGGCCTCCCCAGATGAGCTCCCTGGGACTCCGCATATTCCTCCTACCTGCCAGATCACCCTAGTACATCTTGCCGAACCCCACTTACCACCTGTCATCTCCCACTGCTACGTCCTCAAGGAGGGTGTATTTCCCTGTGCCCCACCCCCACCGTCTGCTAACTCCTGTCTGGCCCACCTGAGTCCTGCTGCAACTAATAGGACCCTGACATTACATATTTTCCTCTCAATCCAATCCTCCAAGTTTTTGGAACTGTGTACCTTTTAACCATTTACTGATCCCCAAATAGCAATATTCCTCAGGTATTTCTAATCTAGTATCCAGCTTCTTGTCTCCATTTATGTTGGATATTATATACTCTTTTGTTATTAGTATAATTTTTGAGTATATGATTCCCCTACACTTTGGCATGTGAACCTCTAAAGGTTTATTGTTTTTCTAGTTCTTTTAAACTTTATATTGGATTTTACCAATAATCTGTAAATCAACCCCTAGATCATCACTCCTTTACAAGCTTTTGATAGCTTCTATTCTATACTTGTGTTTTCTGTGTCATCTCTCTGCCTAAAATTCTTATTTTCCCCATTTTAAATATTCTGAGTTTTTAGCATTATGCCATTCTTGCCAAATTATTCACTTTATAAACCCATCTCCTTGGCAAAGGAGGATTCCTATCCTCTGGTGTTTCATCTTTCATAAATATAATTTAAAATTATGAGTATTTAAAAATTCATAGAAATGTTTTCCCTTTTTTCAAATCAAAACATAATTTAACAAGTTATAAAATTGTTATAAATGTGTCCTTTACAACTTGCTCTCACTCCGGTGGTAGGTATGTGAACTACCTTTGGATCACATCACCCTTTTTACTTGATACAATATTTACACTGTTCTCCATCCGTGAGATTACCTGACGTCCAGAAAGGAAGGGAATTGCTTGATTTAATTCGTCTACTTTCCAAACCCTCTACATAGTCATTCTTCCTCCTCTTATTTTAACTTTTCACGTGTATAAATGGAAACGCTTCTACATAGGAGACACTGCCTGCCCGAGGTCCTGCCACCGTCCACTCCTTCCAGCCCTGGAGACCGGGCGCGGCCCGCTACCCCGCCCACCTCCTGAGCCCTGCCGTGCCGTCCAGCCAGAGACAGCTTCAGCGGACAGTCCCGTGGGGCTTCGACTCACTTTTCAGTAACTGTCTCTTCAAAACCAAACTGTATTATAAACTTCAAGGTTTCTAAGAGACTAGATCTTACTTGTTCTCACACACACACACACAAAACAAAATTGAAAAGAAAGAACTAGACGACAAGCTAGAGGTGTTACCTAACCTGTGTGCTCATCCTACAGGCAGACCTCAAAGACCTGCGCGCTCCGTCCAGGCCCTCCCCACAGGGCCGAGGTCACAGTATAGCAAGATCCGGGGTTTCCCAGTGCATATCAAGTTATCTTTATATTGTATTGTAGTCTACTAAGTGTACGACAGCATTATGTCTAAAAACCAATGTACATACCTTAACTTAAAAATTTGTTGCTGCCGCCCTGGCTGGTTTGGCTCAGGGGTTAGAGCAGCGGTTCTCAACCTGTGGGTCATGACCCCTTTGCGGGTCAAATGACTCTTTCACAGGGGTCACCTAAGACCATCGGAAAACACATATTTCCAATGGTCTTAGGAACCGAGACACCGCTCCTCTGTCCATCTCCACGGGGGTCCGTCCACATGCAGATCTGCCCACATACAACATGAGGACCTGTGTTAAAGGGTCATGGCATTAGGAAGGTTGAGAATCGCCGGGTTAAAGCATCGGCCATGGACCAATGAGTCGCAGGTTCGATTCCGGTCACAGGCATGAACCTAGGTTGTGGTTTGTCCCCAGCCTTGGTCGGGTTGTGCGGGAGGCAACCAGTCCATGTGGCTCTATCACGTCAATGTTTCTCTCTCTCTCCCTACCTCCCACTTTATCTAATGGTAAATGAAAAAATAGCCTCAGATGAGGAATAAAAAAAATTTCTTGCTGCCCTGGCTGGTTTGGTTTAGTGGTTAGAGCGATGGTCTGCAGGGCCGAGGGTAGATTCCCAGTCGGGGGCACATACCTGTGTTGCAGGGCACATACCTGGCCCCAAATGGGGTTGTGTGAGAAGCAACAAATCGTTGTCTCTCTCTCACATTGATGTTTCTCTCCCGCTCCCTTCCACTCTATCTAAAAAGTCAATGAAAAAATATCCTCAGGTGAGGATTAACAAAAAAAAATACATATTTTATTGCTAAAAAATGCTAACCATCCCCTGAGCCTGTTGGAAGATGGCACCAGGGGACTGGCCTATGGCAGGGCTGCCCCACCTTTGATTTATAAAAAACAGTGTCACAATGAAGCCAGCACAGTGAAACGATGTACATGCATCAAAGCAACACATGTGCGTCCTGACTTACACAGTGTCGTATGTCAATCATAGCTCACTAAAACAGAATTTTTAAATTACACATGGTTTAAGTTATTACAGCCTAAATGCATTTCTGTATTGTATGAGAACAAAGGAAAAATAGTTTTTCTTGAGGAAAATACACACAAAGAAACAATTTGTAAGATGTGCAGCAACAGAAAATGGCCAAAGACTGTGGAAAGATCATTGACAAGAGAAGTTTAAATGGACAATGAACATGAAAAATGTACAGCATCAGATTCAAACGTGGAAATGAAAATGACAAGACGCCTCTTTTCATTTATCAGATTGGCAAGATTAACTCTACCCTCAGTCTCAGAATTTAGGAAACTTTCTAGGAAACTGGTCTCATTGTTGGAAACGAAATGACTTATACTCTCTGGAAGCTAGTTCAGCAAAATGTAACAAAAGCCTTCTATTATGAGTAGAATCTAGGCAGAAATTTTTAATTGTTAAGGAAATAAATAGTAACATGAGTAAACTTTTATTTATATGTGTAATTATAATAGCATTATTTAGAATAGTATAAAAGTGGAGACAAGCTAAATGTCCATCAGCTGTGGATTGTCTATCATTTGTAGTATGTCCATGTGATAGAAGCTGTGGGGCCTCAGAGATCACATGCTAGCCCTGGTCGGTTTGGCTCAGCGGTTAGAGCACTGGCTTGCAGACCAAAGAGTCACAGGTTCGATTCTGGTCAAGGGCATGTACCAGTTGTGGTTTGTTCCGGGCCGAATGTAGAAACGTTTTTACAGCCTGTTGCTAAGTGAATAAATCTAGTGTGAATAATATGGATTATTTAATTATAATTATTATTAATCATTTTTGAGAGTTGTGCACGTGCATAGGACAGGATACTGAAAGATGACAAAATAAAAAGTAATTAGTGACCATTTTCTTTTGTGCTTTTCTACGTTTTCCAAATTATTTAAAATGCATAAATCTAACTTTAAAAAATGCAGCCTTTGGAATCATTGAAAGTATCCTACAATTCAACATCAGTGTCCATCTTCATTCTCTTTTCCTCTAATAGATCTTATTTTACCCCAACAGCAATAACTATGGGGAGACAAAAACCACACCATCTCCATTTGCTACATTTTCTTCTGTTGTTAATATTCCACAACTCTTGCTTTCTGTTCAGTAAAGTATGAATTAGTGATTGAAATGCAATTAGCACCATGCTAGTTACTATGACCAATAATAATAATAACAAATAACCACGTGGTGTTTACTAGGTTCCAGCAATTGTTCTAGGTGTGTGTGTGTGTGTGTGTGCGCGCGCGCGTGTGTGTGTGTCTGTGTGTGAGAGTGCATTTCTCATACAACTGCTCTAGCTCTATGAAATAGGTCTGAATATTATCTCCCTTTTATGGATGAGGAAATTGAGAAGAGAGGTTAAGTGACCTGCCCAAAGTCACACAGCTAGTGCTTGTCCAAGCCTGGAGTCAAGTTCAGTCGTCTGCCCCAGAAACTGTGCCTAAGGTCACTGGGAGACATCACTTCCACAGAGATATCCTAGCGATAAGAAGAGACTCTTGTTTTCCACTATTCTCCATTGCAGTATTTCCATTTCTACTGAGGTGTGGGTTAAATAAGAATTTGGGAGATAGCCTGGGTTCTTAACTGCCATTTATAATATTATTTCTATGGAAAAACATCATCACACCTTCCAAACAACTGACCTACAAAGGGAACTTGCGAACAGTCTATTTGCAAGTTGGGGGTTGCCTGTATATCTCACAAGGAAATTATTGCCAAGGGAAAGACATGTGTTTCCATCCAAAATAAATGTCTGGAAATTATTTGGTCTTTGAATAAACTCAGGCCATCCATCTTTAGCCAGGAGTTTACCCTGAGGACTCTTCATCAAGTGCTTACAACGTGAATAAAGACTTCTCCGAATGCTAGCATCCGATCACAGGCGCGGTTCTGGAAGCCCTACATTTCCACTCGGCTCACACGTGCTCCTGGAAGGTCCTCTTGGCTGCCTGGCCTTGAAGAGGAGGCAGAAAAGCATGAACGCCGAGAATTTCCTGTTCCTTTCAGAAGCAGATGAACACTACGCTCTGTACTGCTCTGCAAATAAGACCTCTAGGAGGGAGAAATGAAGGTCAAGAGAGCTTTGCATAATTTTTACTCTTTCTAAATGTTTTCTAATATGTGCTCGGATTGGCCTGCTGGAAGCCGACCACGCAATCAACAGGTTGTAACAATCGCTTATCATGCGATCTCGATCCCATTTCTAACTGTAACAGACAGGATTCAACTTTGCTTCATTTCACTTTCCAAACGGTAAAGCTATCATGAAATTTTATAATTGTATACAAGTAATAAAGCAGTAGTGTATTGTATTCTTAGAAAGATGCATATTTGATTGTAACATTTTCTCCTTCAATGGTAAGGGAAGTGGAGAGGTTCGGGGATAATAACAGAAATCTCCCTGGCTGGGAATAAAACCAGGAAAATCTAAAGACACAGTTTACATATATTGTGAAAGAACACTTCACTGGGAAAGCCAAAAAAAGCAACCAACTCCCAAAGTGCTGGGACATTAGCCATAGTGTCACAAAATGGAAATTTTATGAACAAAAGCAAAGTCCATACTTATCATGGAAAAAGCAACTATAACTACCTGATGTCCCGCAAAGAGCACAGATTTATATCATCAAAAAGAAAAAAAAAATCTAAATTCGGAAATGGCCTTTACCAGTAATGGCTAAGAAACTTATTGTTATGGACAAAATTGTTATGTTGCCTCCAAATTCATATATTAAAATCCAAATTCCCCCATGTGATGACATTGGGGGCAGGGCCTTTGGGGGGTGATTAAGTCATGAAGGTAGATCTCTTGTGAGTGGAATTAGTACCCTTACAAAAGTCTCCTAACCCCAGCCTGGTGGCTCAGCTGGTTGGAGTGTCAACCAGTACACTGAAAGGTTGTGGGTTCGATTTCCAGTCAGGCCATATACGTAGGTTGCAAGTTTCATCCCCAGTTGGGGCGGATATAGGAGGTAACCGATCAATGTTTCTCCCTCACATCTCTCTCTCTCTCTCTCTCTCTCTCTCTCTCTCTCTCTCTCCCCCTCTCTCTTTTTTTCTGTCTTTCTCTCTTTTCCTCTAAAATCAATAAACATACCCTTGGGTGAGGATTTAACAAACAAAAACGGCTCTAGGAGCTCTCTGGCCCCATCTGCTAGGTGAGGACACAGTGAGAACTGTCATCTGCAAACCAGGAACAGGGCTCCCAGCAGACACTGGGTCTGCCAACGCCTTTGTCTTGAACATCCAGCCTCCAG
The DNA here is from genome assembly GCF_014108415.1 of Molossus molossus. Classification (NCBI taxonomy): domain Eukaryota; kingdom Metazoa; phylum Chordata; class Mammalia; order Chiroptera; family Molossidae; genus Molossus; species Molossus molossus. The sequence continues at coordinate 113,872 of NW_023425382.1, read as the reverse complement.
AACTGTGAGCAATAAATGTTTGCTGTTTAAGCAGCCAGTCTCTGGTATTCAGTTAGAGCAGCCCAAATGCACTAATATTCATTCTTTACACACTACGTACAGTCTATAAGCGTTGGGAAGCAGATTGCTGCAATAGGCACGATTGTAGTGTTTGTCACTAACTTACTTTTTACAAATAGCAGACTTGCAGTTACATCTGGTTCTTAAAGTTAAGAGTTCCATGGATAATCTGCGTGTTGAGTTATTTTAACAAATAGTAGTTGGTTTCTTTTGATCTGCTAGCTAAAACGGGTGTCTTTTTTTAGGATGAGAAAAATTCCTTTTAGTCATTCATCTGCTCTGTTAATAAACACTGTAAATCTCAGTGTGGGTTTGGACCCGCTGAGACTCCAATGGCATATCCTCGTACAACTTCTCCTCACTAATGTGTACTTTCATTGTGCTCATGATTCTTTTTTTGGTTCAGTTTTTAAATTCAATAATATCGACAACAGGTTAGAACTGCACTCTCCCGTGTGATCGGCACTGACCACATATGGCCAGTGAGCCCCCACATGTGACAGGTCTGAGTCGAGATGTACTGAGAATGTGGAACGTACGCCAGATTTGAAGACTTAGTACCAAAAAGAATGCAAAATAGCATCATCATAATTTTCATATAGCTCACATGTTGAAATGATAATATTTTGGATTGTGTGTACTAAATAAAATACACTTACAATTGATTTCATCCCTTCTCTGCACTTCCCTGTCCTGCCACATGCTCCAGGAGGGTGACCTTGGAGACTCAGTCCCCAGGCTTCCTTGCTGGCAGCTTTTTAGTTGAGTTCAACCAACGAGCAGCCCCAACAGGAGATCTGAGGATGAGAAGAAGGAGATGTTGGAATATTCTTTCCTTATCTCCTCTCCCAACTTTGGGGCCATGTTTCTTGGAGAAGCTGGATGTCTTCATGACTTCAACTTCTAACTGGCGGTTCTTCCTCCAAAGGCTTCACCTTTCAATGGACTCTGGCGACACCATATCCTTCCTTTGTCACTTGGGCCCTAGAAAGGTACACTTCCCACTGTTGCTAGTCTGCAGGTGCTCAGCCATCCTTTGTCAGTTTCCTTCACCTGGCCCCTTGTCCTATCATCCCTTTCCTTATGACCAGCCACTTGAAGCTCCTGGAGCAAATTCTGTTTCCTGCTGAAACCTACTGATACAATAGCCCATTCTTTCTACCATATACCAGCAGGAAAAGCCCAAATCCAGGGCCTGTGGGCAAAATGTCTTTTTTTATGTTAAGATGAGTCTGGTGCACAGAAACCAGCTTACTCCTCTTCTCACTCCTCCTCAGTGGCTCATCAACTCAGTGCATTTAAAACTCTGCCAACCGCGATCAAAGCACTGTGCTGAGCTCCCTGGTGACAAGAGATTCCCAAGCCCCAGGCTCCCCTCAGGACTGTGAGTGTGAGTAGAGAGGAAAGCCCCCAGAAAACAGAAATATGCAGCTGTAAGAGTCAGTGCCCACAGAGCTCCAGGCACCACGCTTGAGAACTCAGAGGAAGAAGTGTGTGGGCGTGGTCTGGGTTTCCCTTGCAATTATTTCTCTAGAAAACAGCAAAAAAAGTAAAAATTGGCTGGAGTCTGAAACCTAGGTTAGGGAGTAGTATGTGGTTATAACAACAAGCATAGCTAATGTTCATCTAGTAGTTTGTCCGTGCTGGACACTCTGCCAAGTCCTTTACATACTCATTATAGATCTCACTGCATGTAGCAAGTGCAACGTTTCAGGTACTTTCCAGTATATTAACTCATTGGATCCTCATAACAACCTTGAGAAATAGACAGGGTTGCCCCGGCCAGTGTGGCTCAGTTGGGCACCATCCATGCACTGAGAGGTCGCTGGTTGATTCCCAGGCAGGGCACGTGCCCAGGTTGCAGGCCCAGTCTCCAGTAGGAGGCATGTAGGAGGCAGCCAATCAATGTTTCTCTCTCTCTCTGTCTTGCTCCTTCTCCCTTCCTTTCTATTTCTAAAATCAATAAAAACATTTTTAAAAAGAGAACTAGATCGTGTAAAATAATAAACTGAGGCATATTAAAATTATTTAAAGTTTACTTGAGCAAAATCAATTCAAATTAGGCCAAAGCAGAAGTGGTTAAAACCACTACACCCGCAAGAGCTATTGGCAGGACTTTACTAGGGAAGGTGCAAAAGCAAAGCAATTAGCTTAAGTATTTGCCTTATTTGAGAGAGGCTCATTGGCTGTTTGTGATTGGTTGTCATCAGGTTTTGATTTCTTAACCTTAAGGCATTTACAAGCTCAAGTTTTGCTTTGCTCACATAGACGGCTAAGGCTTTAGAACCACTGCTGCCTCACGGCCTCCTTATTTAATTAATTTCACAATAGTGTTGGAGTCCCCATTTTATAGATTCAAAAACTGGGGTGCATATTGGTTTCATCAATTGGCCCAAGGTCTTGTAGCCGATAACTTAGAACTGGGAGTCAAGCCAGGCACCTCAGCTCCAGAGACTGCATTCTTAGCCACCATGTCCTCCACTCACAGCTAATCTCTGAAAAATAGTTAAATCTGAGTTATTCCTCACTACAAAAATCCTCACTCTTACAGTTCCAAGGATGATATAACTTGCCCAAGATCACGTGACTATGCACCACTATACTGTAGCAACTCCCACATCGTCCTGGAAAATGAATTGGGGCCAAACTGTAGAAAGCTCTCAGAGCAAAGGATAAATACTTTGGTACATCTGTGATTATTTCCACCTGAGCTCCCCATCTTTTCCCCCAGGCCTCATGTTTTTACCACCCACTCATGCTCTTTGACTCCTTTTCCGCATTCAACTCCACATTTCTCTTCTTATCCTCATCTTTCTGCATTATTTTCAACAATACTAGATCTTTTCCATCCCTACTTACCGGTAGATGAATGGATTTGATTGTGGCAGCTTCACAGACCAGTCTTGATTGTCTTAAACTTATCAGCATGTCTTATCAATCTATTTTCAGTGATTGGTTCAGGGGTAGGAAAGGTAGGGTGCTGTGACCAGCTTTCCAGGGTTGCAGAGAGTCAATAGTATGGGCCTCTTCCCAACTCCAGGGTCAGTGACATCATTTTGGAAGTTGGAAATCAGCCATGGTGAGACTATTTATGCCATGGAAATCAAATGCTACAATCAGGGATTTTGTTTTTTTCTTTTTTTTTCTGAGAGAGAGAGAAAAAAAACCCCAACATGGCAGTTGTTAAACACTCAGCTACACACTACTGGATGAGCATGACTTAATGACTTAATTTAGGTCCATGAGACCCAATGAGATATTTAATCAGGCTTTTAGGAAATGATTGAAGAAGATTCTATTTCTCTGAATACAGGGTTATAAAAAAAAAAATGAGATCTCAGACTACTAAAGCTATTTTGGCCACCATGACAGGAACCAACCACGTGAAAAAAATTTAAAGAGACTGGAATTAGTGCCCTGATTGTACACTTCTGAATTAATCCCCTGACATGTACACCTCTTTACTCTTCAGTTAATTCAGCAAGTAGAGTTACTGTTTTAAAATCAGTTGGAATTGGGATAGTTTTATCAAAGATCTTGAGTTGATACACAGTTATGACTTATAAATAAGGCCACCCATGTTGTACACACTGAAGTCATTGGAAAGAGTAGTCCTTGGAGTTGGGCAGGGCACAGCCTATGCACCAATGTCATGGGTGTGACTAAGGCACAAGTTTACCTAATCCCTTAGCATTCAACAAAAGCCAAACTCCTGCTAGTTCCCATTAATTCCTTTTATTTTATTGCTCCATTTGCTTTTTAAAATTATTTTTCTTTATTGATTTTAGAGAGAGAGAAAAAGGAGAAGGAGAGAGAGATAGAAACATCAATGAGAGAGAACATCGATTGGCCGCCTCCTACATGCCCCCCACTGGGGATCAGGCCCACAACCTGGACATGTGCCCTGACCGGGAATCGAACTGGTGACCTCTTAGTACATGGGTCAATGCTCAACCACTGAGCCACACCAGCCAGGCTGTTGCTCCATTTTCATTAATCTTTTCTTATTATCCTGCCACAAAAAAAGACACCACTGACCAATTTTTATTTCTCCACTTCCTCCAACAGCCAACCATTACTGCCTCGAATCCTTATTTCTTGTTTCCTGGGCCCACTGAGAATTCCAATGTCGGTCAGCTCCATCGATTAATCAAAGTTTCCCCACCAGTCTTGCAAACTGGTTTATTCTGTTATTTTGATTTCCTTTTTTTTTTTTTTTTATATTGGCAGAACTGGCCTATTTATCATCCTCCAAATATGTCCAACAAATATATGTTTCAACACCTCTGTGTGTGATGCTGTTCTAGCCTTGAATTCCACGTTTCCTTTCTTCCCCTATTGAAATCTTATGTTTCCAGCAACTCGCAATTCCTTATGATTGTGTGAGTCCAATATGGTTACAAGAAACAGACTCTTTTAGCCTAAAAACTGATCTGTTGGGTAAAAGTACAGGGTTAACTCACAGAACCTAGGGACCACTGGCATCCAGGTCTCGTGTGAGACTGGAGTTGGAGGTACCAGAAAATCTGGAATGGAAGCTACTCCTCCTCTCTGGGGCCCCAAGTCTCCACTTGTCTGCTGCTCTCTTCATGTCTCCTTTATTATTCTTACTTTCATCATACCAGCTCTGCATTTTATATATCTGATGGCTTTTTGTCACATCAGTTCCAGAGTCCAGTGGAAGCTGAGTACATACTTACTATGTCCCAATTCCCAATTCCTTGGAGAGAAAAGCTTAGAAATCCAGCCGAGCCAATGAGTTGACTCCCTTGGGTCTGACACCCACCCCTTGACGAGCCAACCATGGAGGCAGGCAGATGGTATGTGAGCACATGTGGGAAGAGTATGTATGAGCAGGGATAATATGATTGGCATCTCCAATATATAAATCATCCCACACAGAGTGATCTGAACTCCCACATACCCTACTTATTATATTCACATTATGCTGTAGTAAGTTTATTTATGTCTCACTTCCCCTCTAGGGTACAGGAAACATACTTTATGTCACATTATGTTTATCTTATGGAAGAACCAGCATTGTGGTTGGGTTCTCCAGAAAGCAGACTCTGAAATGTACTTTATTTGCAGGATGCTTATTAAAGAATGTCTTTGGTATCAAGACTTATAGAAAAGAGAGGAAGGAAGCAAGATGGGGCGGAGGGAGCCAATGAGCTGCAGTGACAGTCACGTGGCAGCCTATTTTCCCGGAGCTCTGGAGCTAGGGAGCCGTAGCATTGCCCTGGTCAGGCGGAGGCAGCCAGGCCTCTGCACCACGCATCTGGCAGCCACCAGATGAGAGCCTCCCTGGGAAGGGGTCTGCGTTTGTGCAAGGGGCTTTCTGCAGCTGAGGGTTCCTGGAGCGGCTGACAGCTGGAGGCTGTACGCTCACAGGGTGCTCACCAGCATGTCCATGTGCTCTTCCCTTTTATTGAAAAGGGATCTGGATGGCACAACACAATGACCACATGTCAACCGCAGTCACCATTGTGCATTACACAATGCATGTGTTTGCATATCTGTTAGCTACTTCAAAGCAGAGAGACAGAGAGGGGGAGGAAGCCAGGGAAGAAGGGAGAGGGAGAGAATGAAAATAATTATTGAATGAAAGAACACATAGATGAGTATACAGACAAATACGTCATTTTTTAAAAACAGGTTCTACTGAAAAAAATAGAATGAAGAAAAAAAATTCCAAGATTTGAACTTACCAGTGTGTACAAATTCCAGATCTGTCACTACTATGACTTTAAGCAAGTGACTAAACATCTGTTATTTTCCTCCTCTCCACTCTGACTACAGCAAACATGCTCTTTCTCTAACATTCGCGTGACTCGGAGAAGGAATGCAGGAGGTCCCTGTCCAGCGTGAGTGAGTAGGCACCTCAGGTCACACAGCCAAGTCCTCCCCACACTCCTTCCCCAACCCTCCTGTTGGCAGCAGCCCTCTGGACACCCATGGGCCTAGGTGTGTGTACCATGGCGACGTGGTCCACCCTCGGTGAACAGACCCAGAAAGGGGTGGAACTCCTCTTTACCCACTGTGTCCTCACTCCCCCGGGAGGAGGAACGAGGAAGGGAAAGTGGGCCCCTCTAAATTGCTAACTGGCTCAAATCTTTTAGAGCCTCATTTGTCAATGGTTTGCTTGATTCCAGCAGCTCTCTGCTGACTTCCCAAAGCCCTGGATATTTTGCAAGATTTACAACTTGGCTTTGCAATTCTATACCTGATGGTTGTCCCCAGCCTGTGGAGGTGGCAGCTTCCATCCCCTAACATTACACTGGGAGTCGTGTGCAAATGGGGATTGGTTTCAGGCATGGCCAGTAAACGTGGAGGAGCTTCTTGTATTGTGATGCACTGTGCTTCCCTCTGAGCCGTTTACATTTGGGAAATTGGAAAATATATCCTCAGAGAATGAGCACCTTTGTATATTAGATGATGCCTTAATACGAATGGGCTGGCTGTTGGGCCAGGATGCCCATTCTGATCCTACAGACAGAAAAGTGAACTTTCTAGGGTGAGTTCTATGCAGCTGTCTATGGTCTGAACTGGAAGGAGACAGGAGTAGAAGCCAAAGAGAGGGATTTAAAAAAACAACAACAACATGTAATTGAAGCAAAACAAAAATCTTTTGTACATCAGGCAAAGAAAAAGCCACATTTTTATTTAGACCATCAACAGTACCTGTGAGTTCTCCTGGTTAAGAGGAAAGACCTGAGCGCCACCTGTCTCTCATGAGGTCTCGCGTAAAGGAAAGACACAGTCACACCCAACCCTTGCTTCAGCTATCAACGGCCTCAACTAAATGGAAATATATATATTAGAAAAGTATTGCAGGAAAGTAAAGAGGAAAATAGCATTTATATTTCAAGCCCCCACACAGTCCATACCTCCTGCCGGTACCTCAGCCTTCAAAACAAGGCTCGTGTGAATGAGAGCAGCCACCTGCGGGTCCGGGAGGACATCCCTCCTCCTGACGCAGACACAAATAAGAAGGGAGTTGCTGGCTTAACCTCTCAAACCGAAAATTCAAAATTTCATTTTTAAATGAATAAGTCAAAAAAGAAGTTCGCAAGCGATGGATAGAATAAACTCCTTCCCTTGCCTCACCCCTCCCGCCCTGTCCAGTCACGGCCTCCAGGAGCAGAGTGGGCCCCCGGCCACTTCACATTAGTCCCCAGCGGGGGTACCAGGCCATGCATAGCAATGTAGGACTTGGCCCCGGGTTTGGGCTTTAGATTGCTTAAGGTTGTGCTCTTCTGATTTTCTTTTTTTAAATTCTCACCTGAGAATATTTTCCCACTGATTTTCAGATAGAGTGGGAGTGAGGGAGAGAGAAAGAGAAAAACATCGATGTGAGCGAGACACACCAGTTGGTTGCCTCCCGCACGACCCCAACGAACTGCAACCGAGGCATGTGCTCTTGGCAGGAATGGAACCCGAGACTCACTGGTCCGTGGGCACCGGCCGATGCTTTTACGCTGAGCCAGACCAGCCAGGGCAATGCCCCAAATCTTTTAAACTTTCATAACCAGGTACTTTGTTTAATGTATTCTCAAATTTTCCAGGGAAGCATTTTTGGGCATTTCCTTCTGTGTAGACAGTGTCCTCTCAGTTTTTTCTGAAGCGACTGGAAGAAGCAGTCTCCACACCACATGGCTTTGCTTCCTTCCCTGGGTGCAGAGCAGGGACCCTGGTCTGCCCTACGTCCTGTAGACTAAATTCTCCAATTCTTCCCCGGGGTACATTTTCTTTCCGTTTTGATTTTTCAGTCTCTCCATCCCACTGCATTACTTCTGACCACCACGTCAAGGTTAGATTGACAGAGACTGGTGGTTGTTAGAACTGCTGCTGAGCCCTGGCTACCTCAGAAGTGTAGTGAAAACAAACACAGGAGTTCTTAGGGGCCACAGGGACCCCGAGCTCTGGGCTCGGGAAGCTAGTGCTGACTCAGTGAATCAGCCGCATTCATCAAGCCGATGTGTGGCTGCAGTTTTAAGAAACAGAGTAAGAGAGGACAGTAGCTTCGGAGAAACAAAGGCGATTGTTAGCAGCAGTTCCAAGCCGAAAGCTCTGGGCTTCTTTTAAGCAGATCGATTTAGAGCTTGTGATATCATGTGCAAGGGCATCCACAACCCAAAGTGTCTTGTGTGTTGACCTGTAAAAATAAGGCTGTTAACCCTAATCAATGGCCCATTATGTGAAGGTGCCTGAAATCTAGCAAGCAGAGGGATGATGAGGTCGCGGAGCCCAGGAACTAACCATTGTCTTTGGCTACCAGCAAGGTCTTTGCAGTAGTAGCAAAATGAGTACTGGGTGGGGGAGGGGCCCCAGCTTTTAATGAGAAAATGGAGGATTGTTTGCATTTTTAATTGCTGGGGCTAATTAAGCCCCGGGGCCCTTGTGCAGACCGGGACCCCGGTGGGTGCGTGGTCCCAGCCACTTCAGCAGAGCTGCCCCCAGCTGCGGGTACACCCCGCCTGGCCCCACTTCCTGCTGTAATTAATGTGGGCTTCTATTCTGATGAAGTACTTTATTACAGAAACTAATTATGAAGTCTGTAGCTGGTTCACCGTGCCCTAGGAGGGATTTCCTTGTGCTTTGTAAGGGGAATTCTAAGGGTGGGTGTTGTTTCAAACTTTGAAAGACAAAGCAGGAATTGGCACATCACACGGTTGGTCAAATGTTAATATATCCCCAGAAAATGGAAATATTTAAAATCCACACCAGGAAAACCAAGCCAACAAAGCTTCTTTTTAACAGAATTGTGGGTTGGGGGTGGGGAGGAACCAGCAGCACCAGCAGCTTGTTATAACCAAAGACTCCTCTCTGTCCCGGAACCTGGGGCCAAGAGTGTGCCCTTGGTCTACAAGGGACCAGGAGGAGACGGGGTGAAGCGTTTCCGTGAGTAACCAGGCATTTTCCTGCAGCAGTCTGTTCATGATCGTTTTCACGGGATTCACTGTGGTACTCGGAGGAAAGACAAACCGTGAAGAAGGATGAAAGTGGGGAAGACTGGGATTTGTAATCCTCTTCAGTTGCCATCGCATCCTTCACCGGAAAGCCCTTTTTATGAGGAGAATAAAGAAAAGAAGACACCTTCTTTCTTTATTATGTCTTAATTCTATATGTATTCCTTATATATATAGGTAGCGACAGCTATTTATGTAGATATTGAGAGAGACAGACAGAGAGAAGTATTTGTGGTTTTATTGTTTGCTTGGGTTTTGTGCTTTGTGTGTGTGTGTGTGTGTGTGTGTGTGTGTGTGTTTTAATGGGAACTGAGGTTTTCTAGCTCCAATAAAATAAAAAAAAACTCATTTATTTTGGTATTTGGAGCATGGGGGTGGGATGAGTAAGCGATTGACAGAACTTAGCAGACTTGGGGCAAGAGCGAAATGAAGGCCCCCGGACCATCCCTCCCTGGTCTTTCCACCTCCACCCCCGGGAGCAGCCACTCCCTCCCACCTCCTGGGCCTACGGGTGGGCACACCTAGAGCGACACGTCTTTGTCAGGAGAACCAGAAAGGGGATGAGGTAGGCTAGAGAAGCAGGCTGGAGGCTGTTGGGCAGGTCCTTGCCCAGTCTCAGAGACCTACAACTTGGTGGGGTAGGGATGGGGGAAGACGGCTCTGGATGGACATAAACCTTTGGTTCTGGGGACCCTTTACTCCATGACAAGGGGCTCAACAGGAGAAGAAACTGCTCAAGCTCTTTATATCTCAGGGCTCAGGGCTGGGTCCTGGGTGCCCATCTCTAAAGGCCACAATGGACCAGACATTAAAAGTTATGTGAAATGTGTTTGTTTATTTATTCAACAAATATATTTTAACTTTCTGCAGTGTACCAAGATGCTGTGGTGGCTACTCATACAAGACAAAGTGAGGCTTTTTTTTTTAATCATTGATTTTAGAGAGAGAAAGAGAGACACAGAGAGAGAGAGAGAGAGAACATCGATAGGTTGCCTCCTCTACGCACCCCGACCACTGATTGAACCCACAGCCCAGGTATGTGCCCTGACTGGGAATCAAACCTGCCACCTTCCGGTGTATGGGACAACACTCCAGCCAACTGAGCCACACCACCCAGGGCTAAAGTGATGTTTTTTAAATAAACATACTAGAACTTACGTAACTAGATGAATGACGTTTCTACTGCTCCAATCATTATAGAACCATAACTGCTCTTGTAAGAATTTTGGTTCAGAATCTAGACTATATATAAGAATATATAATACATGTAAGAAAATGTAGGTGTGAATAAGATTCAGAGAGTTGAAGGGTGTACTCTTTACAGATGAAAAAATTGAAGTTCAAGAATTTTAAGTGTTGTAGTCAAAGGACTTCTGCAGTGGGATTGATCCCAAGCCTCCAGGAAGCCCTCTGGTGGCAGAATTGATCAGTGCACATTTCTCGACTGTTTAAACATCATGGTCAATTCTAACATTGTGCACAAAGTCTATCCTGATCCCATGAACTGTTTTGCAATTTTTTTTTTTTTTATTCTCACCAGAGGACATTTTTCCATTTTTTGTTCAGGTAGAGTGGGAGGGAGAGAGAGGAACAGAGAGAGAGAGAGAAACATCGATGTGAAAGGGACACATCGAGTGGCTTCCACCCGCACAACCAACCAGGGCCGGGGACAAACTGCAACCGAGGTACGCGCCCTTAGCGGGAACCGAACCCGGGTCTCTCAGGACCACAGGCCGACGCTATAACCGCTGAGCCAAACCGGCCAGGGTTGTTTTGCAATTTTAGTTGTCTCCAGGTCAACCATGTACAAATCAAAATGTCAGCCCTGGCCGGTTTGGCTCAGCGGTTGGAGTGTCAGTCTGCGGACCAGAGAGTCCTGGGTTCAGTTCCCGCTAGGGGCACGTATCAAAAAAAAAAAGTGTCAGAGCTGTGGGCTCTGACTTTCCATGTCTGGGAATCCCATGCTGGAGAGGGATTTCGTGCCTGAGAGATTGGTCCGTTCAACTGGCTCAAGGCTCGAAACTCTCATAAAGAGAACTTTCTTTAGCAGATACAAAACATAAGCTTGGTATATCTTTGCAAGTTGAGGATAAAGCACTGATAAGTAAATCTGGCCTCCCATGACCTAGATGTTGGAAATGACCCATCCAGACCTCCCCCACCCTTTCCATCAAAAACTAGAGTGGCCTTCAAAGTGGAGAAGACCCTGTCAAAATGTCACTACCACTCCCTCCCTCGGAGGGTGAAGGGTAGATGGTGGGGCAAAGGCACAGGCCTGTGCCCCCACCCCACCTGGCTAATTCATCGTGGGTGTGTACACTGGCTTCAGCCAACACAAACAAAGAAATAGCCTTTTGCACAATGAAGAATTTCCCCACTGTGACTGTCTGAACGTCCTCTCTCAACTGCCACTCACACACCAAAGCTACCAGATTCCTAATGAAAACACATACTACAGTCTAAATTTTCTTTTTTTTTTCTTTTTCCATATAAAACTACAGAATTTGGGCAGGAACCCCCACCAATTTTTGATAGAATATTATCATTCTCTGTTCTGACTGGGTGGCTCAGTTGGTTGAAGCTTTGTCCTGTACACCAAAAGGTTGGGGGTTCAGTTCCCAGTCAGGGCACATGACCAGGTTCGGGTTCAATCCTGGTTGAGGTGCTTATGGGAGGCAACCAATCAATGTTTCTCTCTGACATCAATGTTTCTCTCTTTCTCTCCCCCTCCCCCTTCCTCTCTCTCTCAAATCAGTTAAAAAACAAAAATAAAACAAAACATATCCTTGAATAAAGATTTAAAAAAAGAAGATTATCCTCAGTCTCATTATTTTAAAAAGCAAAAAACTCCCTCTAAAAAAAAAAGCCAAAAAAGAAAACTTGCAGGATTTAGAAAAGATTCTACTATCAGAGAAGAGTACCATATTAAAAAATTAGAGAAAAAAAATGCCTCTTTATTAATAAATTTGCTACAAAAAATATGTTTTTAGAAAACTGGGAATCCATGTACTTAATAACTTTCAAGTGGGCATTGTATTTATTAATTCCCATTAAGCAGTTCTGAGGAGAAAATAGTTTCTGAGCAAGAGAGATAGGCATTAAAAACACGGTTGCTGAATTAAAAATTACAAAGTTTGAACTTTGTAGAAAAATGAATTGAGTAGATGAAAAGGCCTAGATATTCCTCTAACATAGGGAAAGACTGAAGAGATAAAGGTGATGAGGAAGAAGGTGAGAAAATTGGAGGAGATTCTATTGGAAGTATCAGAAGAGAGTAAGAAAATTGTTAGAAATATTAACCCTATGTAGCTGCTTAGATGTGAACTCCAAGGTTTAATAAATCCACCACCTCCCACCATTTCCTATAGCATAGTTCCTCACACTTTAAGTCTTTGTTTTGTCTGCTGGTGAGAGTACTTTTTCTAGCAATACCCGTCTATGTTAAAAGGGTTCCTATTTCAGCAGAAGCTCTGGGATATGAATTCATTTCGGGACACTCATGTCAGGCACCAGAAGGGGAGGCTGGAGCTACAGCTGACAGGTCACCCATTCCTGGCATATCAAGATGTGACTTAGAGTCCTTGGTTCTCATTTTCCCCCCTCCTCCATCCTGAGCACCCACTGATATATTTTTAAAGATATAAATAAGCCCTGGCCGGTTTGGCTCAGCGGTTAGAGCGTCGGCCTGCGGTCCTGAGAGACCCGGGTTCAGTTTCCGCTAAGGGCACGTACCTCGGTTGCAGTTTGTCCCCGGCCCTGATCGGTCGTGCGGGTGGCAGCCACTCGATGTGTCCCTTTCACATCGATGTTTCTCTCTCTCTCTGTTCCTCTCTCTCCCTCCCACTCTACCTGAACAAAAAATGGAAAAATGTCCTCGGGTGAGGATAAAAAACAAACAACAACAACAACAAAAAAGATATAAAAATAAGAAAACATGTATGTGAGTGGGGGTGTGTTGGAATAAGGTGCATGCTCTCAAGAGATCCAGAAATGTTGGAGACCTTCTGAAAGTTACAGGTAAAAATGGAATCCGATGGGTACCTAACTGTCACTATGTGGCAGAAAGTACCAACCTGGAGATGAGCGGACAGCAGCAGCCCCCCCCCCCCCACACACACACACTGACACCCCAAACAAACAACAACGGAGGAAACGCAGCAGCTGAGAGTGAATCGCTCAAACAAAAGGAATTGTTCTGAGGAATCAAGGCCAATTTTCCCTTCATACTTGACTCACTTGAAGAAACAGAAGTATTCTGAATATGGAAAAGGAAAACTACCTAAGACCAGAAAAGACTACAGCTAACAGGTCACCCAAAACCAATAGCAATGATCATTAGCACATTACATACAACAAAAACCCTGAACTGATTAATTCAGAACATATTTATCATATTTGACATGAGGAATAGATAATATTTTTAACCCATTACGATTATATGACAAAATTATTTCCATTAATAATCATGAAATGAAACAAATGATAATAACCAGAAAACAAATGATGACAATGACATTGTTTTTAAATTAATTTAAAACAAGTATTATTTACAAATAGATTATACACTTTTGAATGCACCAATGCGCGTATTTTCCAAGGAGGGATAAAAACACATGATGAACAAATCTGATATTTCTATACATGTATTCTGGAATTAAACAATTAAATAAATGGATGGTGGGAGCCAGGTTTCTTACTTTAGGAGTGGGAAGTTGCTGATAAGCAAGGAGAGTCAGCTAGAATGATGCATTAGAGTTAAAAACATCAGTATGGCCCTGGCAGTGTTTCACAGTGGTTAGAGCATCGGCCCTTGCACTGAAGGGTCACAGGTTTGATTCTGGTCAAGGGCATGTACTTGGGTTGCAGATTTGATCCCTGGCCCTGGTCGGGACATTTGTAGGAGACAACCAATGGATGTGTCTCTCACTTCAATGTTTCTCTCTCTCTCCCTTCCAGTCTATCTAAAAAATCAATGGAAAAATATCCTTGGGTGAGAATTATCAACAACAACAAAAAACATCAGTATGAACTTATGTTTAGTTTTATTTAGATACAACTGGTTACATATAAAAATGTTTATAGATAAATGCATATACACAGATGATACCTACCTCTATTTCCTTGTTCTGTCAGCTGATAAGGCCTAGAAGCAGTGATACCCCAGTAATAATGAGCACACCTAGCACCAAAATCTTGGTTTCTAATACTTTTATACACCAAAAGGAACAATGACTGCTTGGAGAAATGGCTGATTCGAGGACTAGGGCAGGAAAAATCAAGATTAGCCTGCAGCATGTTATAGTACAAGAAAATAAGAAAATTCTCAACAATTAAACAAAAAAACCCCACAATGATGGAGGTATATCAAAGGGACACAGGAGCCAACTAAAAAAGCTACCAATGTCCAAAGCTGGAAGAATTTGAACAAAAAAATAAAGTAGCCCGGTCGGTGTGGCTCAGTGGTTGAGCGTCGATCCATGCACCAAGAGGTTGCTGGTTCAATTCCTGGTCAGGGCACTTTCCTAGGTTGTGGGCTAGATCCCCAGTGGGGAGCATGCAGGAGGCAGCCAATCGATGTTCTCTCTCTGTGATGTCTCTCTCCCTCTCTCTTCCTCTCTCTCTCTAAAGTCAATAAAGAAATAATAACAATAATAATAAAGTAGATTAGAATATGACCCAAAGTATAAAATAAATGTTCATGACTCCATGCTGATAAAGGTAAATAACTGAATAAATAAACATTTTGTAAAAAGTAGACAAATTTCCTACGCATAAGAATTCTAAATAATTCTTGTAGACGCTCTAGGAGGGAGAACATAACTCCATAATCAAATGTGGAACTCCTTAAGGGTAGACTGTGCATAGTGATTTTTCTCTGAATAGTACATTATAGAAACAGAGGGGGGGATGTAAATTTACAGTGGAGAAACCTGACAGACATGACCTCAGCCAGGTAGTCAATACAACTGTGATAAGTTAGGTTGACAAGATGTACTCTGGGTATGATGGGATGATAATAGCAATTTACCCTTAAGGCCTTCTCCCCCAAAACACATGGCCCCGGGTTAATCATGAGAAAAACATCAGACAAACCTCAATTGAAGAACATTTTACAAAATACCTGATCAGTATTCCTCGAAATGATTAGGACCATCAAAAACAAGGAAAGTCTGAGAAACTGTCACACAGCCAAGAAGACATAGTGAGGAAATGTAATGTGGTAACTTGGATGGGATCCTGAGAAAGAAAAAGGACGTTAGATAAAAGCTAAGGAAATCTGAATAAACTATTTACTCTAGTTAATAATAATAATGTACCAATATAATTATTATAACAGATATACCATGTGAACATAAGATATTAATAATAGAGTGAAATGGATATAAGGTGCATGGGAACTCTTTGTACTAGTTTCAGTTTTTTGGTAAATCTAAAACTGCTCTAAAGTAAAATGTTTATTAAAGCACATGATGAAATGTCTCAAAATAGAGTTCATTTTACAAAGAATGGTTGAAACAATGCTTTGCACGTAGAACAACGGAATGTAACTAATGGTCTGTTTCTTTCTCTTTAAGATCACGATGCTGTTAATGTTTATTCTAATAAACTGTTTAAATGAAGAAGTAAGGAGTACCACAAGGCTTGGAGAGGCAAAGCAAATTTAAACAATTTTGAGCTGTTATTAACTTGCTCTCAAAACAAATGCTTCTAGTTGAGAGACCACGTTTCAGAAGCCAGTCGCACAGCTGGAGTTGACTTCCATCTGGAATACAAGATATGTTCGAGGCAAGTAATACCAATGTGCTAGATTGATGCTTACTTACAGTATGTTATTAAAACTCAATATCCACAGCAATTATTTAGAATTTAAAGCAACACAAAGCTTTGAACAAGGAATATCTATCTTATAACTGGCATTGTTTGGAATTATCCATGCATAGTGACATTGCAAAGCAGAGCTACTTTGAGTCAATTTTGGTCTTGTTGGGCAATTATTCACAAACAGGGCACCTCTTCAGTTGCCTGTGCCAGGGGTAAAATTCTCTCACCAACAGTCCCTTGGTATACTGTTACATTTAGAACATTGGCTTAAAGAATTCTCTCAGCAAAGGGGATAAAAACTGAATGCCTTAAAGGAAAAGCAGAAGAAAGAAAGAAGACACAGATTCAGGAGACACTGTGTGCAAGCATGTAGACAATAAATTTGGGGGAAAATTAGAGAATCAGTGAATAAGAGGAAAACACACCCACGCTATAGAGAAACTCAGATCTTCATATTGAATATAGCATGGAAAAGCAAGCCAAATCAGACAAAAGGTACACATTTATTTCAGTTTTACAGATAAACAATCCTAGAAGCATTAAACATCAAACCCATACAAAAAAAAATTTACCAAAACATTTAAGGTGGCATCCAGACTTGTCCTCTAAAACACTAAATGACAGAGGACCTCAGAGAGCCACCTACAATATTTTAAAGAGAAATAATGAAATCTAGCTCAACTCTCACTTATAAACAATATAAGAAATTCTTACACTAAAAATCGTCCAACAATATACTCTTCCTGAAGTATGTAAAAATAACAAATTTATTTAAGAATATCAAATGTAACTATACATAAAAATAATAATGCCTAATAAACAAAATGTGTTTAAGGAATGTTATGATGCCTCAGACTTAGGAAATTTATGAGCAGAAAAAATATTTGAAGGAATAATGGGAGAAAATATCTCAAATTCTATGCAAAACAAGACAAGAAACTTGCAGATCCGAAAAGCTCAACTTGCAAAAGAATAAATTCATAGGAAACAACACCTGTGTAGGCACATCACCAGCAAAGCTCTGACAACAGAAGACAAAGCATTGAGAGCAGTCAGGCAAAGATATGTTGCATACAGAGAAACGAGTGATGACCACAGATGACACCAGAAAAAAAAACAAAGTCCACTTTGAAGTGCTGAAAGGAAAAGAAACATCAACCTCAAATTCTATATGCAGCCCTGGTCAGTTTGGCTCAGTGGTTAGTGTCGGCCTGCGGTCCAGAGAGACCCGGTTCGGTTCCTGCTAAGGGCACGTACCTTGGTTGCAGTTTGTCCCCGGCCCTGGTTGGGTCGTGTGGGTGGCGGCCACTCGATGTGTCCCTTTCACATCGATGTTTCTCTCTCTTCCTCTCTCTCCTTCCCGTTCTATCTGAGCTATCTGAGTAAAAAATGGAAAAATGTCCTCGGATGAGGATAAATATATATATAGGCACAGATGAGTAGAAAGCTAGACTATCTATATCAATACCAGATAAAGTAGAATTCAGAACAAAGATCATTCCCAGGGCTAAAAAGAAGCATTTCATACTAATACATTGATCAATTCATCAAGGAGACATAACAATTTAAAATTAGTATGCACCCAATAACAAAGCTTCAAAATTCATTAAAAAAAAGAATTTTAAGAACTGAAAAGAGAAATAAATTTATAATTTCTGTTGGAGATTCATCAGTTTTCATTCAGTAACTAAGAACTAGTAAACTGAAAATCAGTGAAGATACAGAATACTTGATGAACCAATAAGATCAACCAACCAAACATAATTGATACTTATTTATAAAATACTCCACCCAATAACTGCAGAATACACATTTGTTTCAAGTACACATAAAATATTCACTAACACAGACCATACGTTGGGACATAAAACAAGTTTCTGTAAATTTAAAGAGGTTAAAATCGTACTTTGCTCTCTGACCAAAGAAAATTAGATATCAATAACTTAAAACATATCTGGGAAATCCTCAAATATTTGGAACTTACATAACATACACCTCAATAGCCCACAGAAAAAAGAAATCGAAAAGAATGTTCGACAAATTATTGAACTAAACGATAGGGAACCCATACCATGTCAAAATATGTAAGAAACAGATAAAATAGAGAGGAAAATTTAGGTCTGAAATGTAAATATTAGTAAAATAAAAATCCCTAAACTCAATATAAGCTTCACCTTAAAAATCTACAAAAATAAATTCAACACAAATTTAGTAGAGAAAGAAAACAATAAAGATGAGGGCAGATGTCAAGAAAATAAGACATTTTAAAAGATGAAAATCAGTGAAATCAAACTGGTTCTTTGAAGAGTTCAATAAAACTGATAAATTTCTAGCAATGCCGATGAAGGAACAATGAGATATGATGTTGTCTCTTTAACTTTAATATCAGAAATTACAGAGACAATATCACTATAGACTTTACAAGCATTAAAAAGGTAATAAAATATGAAAATTTTCATGACAATAAATTCAAGAACCTAGATGAAATGGGCAAATTTCTTAAAAGACACAACTTGCCAAAACTTACTCAAGGAATATTTAAAGAAGGACTTAAATAGACACTTTTCCAAAAAGGACATACAGTTGGCCAAGAGACATATGAAAAGGTGCTCAACATCACTAATCATCAGAGAGATGCAAATTAAAACAACTATGAGGTATCACCTCACACCTGCTAGAATGGCCGCCATCAACAAAGCATCGAACAACAAGTGTTGGCGAGGGTGTGGAGAAAAGGGGACTCTAATACACTGCTGGTGGGAATGCAGACTGGTGCAGCCACTATGGAAAACAGTATGGAGTTTCCTCAAAAAATTAAAAATTGAACTGCTGTTTGACCCAGTGACCCCAGTTCTAGCAATATATCCTAAGAATCCTGAAACATCGATCTGAAAGAATATATGCACCCCTATCTATGTTCATAGCCACACTACTTACAATTGCTAAGATCTGGAAACTGCCCAAATGTCCATCAATAGATGAGTGGATAAAAAAACTGTGGTGCATTTACAAATGGAGTACTATGCAGCTGTTAGAAAGAAAGATTTCTTATCCTTTGAGACGTCATGGAGGGACCTGGAGAGTATTATGCTAAGTGAAATAAGCCAGTCAGAGAAAGACAAGTATCACATGGTCTCACTTATTTGTGGCATATGATGTACAAAATAAATGGACAAACAAAATAGATCCAGAGGCCTGGAACCATGGCACAGACTGAGGGATCTTGGGGGCGCGGGGTGGGGTGGGGGGCAGGCAGAGAATAACCAAAGGATTTATATGCATAATCCGTGAACGCAGATAATAGTGTGGTGAAGGCCTGGGGTAGGGTGGGGACCAGGTGGAGTGGGACAATGGGGAAAATGGGGAACAGTTGTAATAAATTCAACAATAAAGATAAATAAAAAATAAAAATAAAAATTGTACAAGAAAAAAAATGAATTAAAAAAATGCTGAGTGTATCTTATATAATAACTTATTTTATATAGAACATGACAAAATGGTGTATCAGTAAAGCAAAAATAAAACATATTTATTAAAGAAAAAAACAACAAAGCTCCAAAATGTTAAGAATATTTGTTTCTGGGTTATAATATGAAGAAGTATTATTATTACTTATTTTCTGCAATAAATACTTATTAATATTATAATCAGAAAAAAATATTTTTTTAAATCCTCATTCCACCTGGGAATGATCTGTGACTCTTTCCCTTGTAATATTAGCTTAGAAAAATAAAATACAAATCAATTGTTTTGCTGTTCTTGTCTCCAGACAGATCAAATCTGACCTTAAACTGACAATGATCTTGTAGGAATAAAATATCACCAGTGTTCTGTGCCAGGAGACCAGAGCTTTTTTAGAAGTTCTGAGAAATTGAAAGAGAAGTGTTTTGATGACCACTCTGGGTGCCTTCCTCCCTCTGAGAGGCCGGGAGGACTGTGCAGCTCAGCTATCACCCATGAAGTGACTGCTGGTCGGCACAGGTGTGCCAGGAGCAGCTCTGAGGCCGTGATGGGGAGGAGGACGAGACACAGAAGATGGTCACATCGGCCTACAGCCCCCTGGTCAATCCAGGCAGGGATTTCCAACAGAGGTTCGTACAAGTCAAGGAAAGAAACTTACCATCACTTATGGATTTGTTTTCAAATTTTTATTTATTGATTTTAAAAAGAGAGGAAGGGAGCCCAAGCAGGTTTGTCTCAGCAGTTGGCACATCGGCCTGCAGACCCAAGAGTCCAGGGTTTGATACCCAGCCCTGGTTGGAGTCATGGGGAAGGCAACCAATTGATATGTCTCTGTCACACGGATGTTTTTCTCTTTCTCCCTCCCTCCTCCCACTCTATCTGGAAAAAAATCATGAAAACATATTCTCGGGTGAGGATTAAAAGAGAGGGAGAGAGCCCTGGCCAGTTTGGCTCAGCGGTTAGAGCGACGGCCTGTGGTCCGGAGAGACCCGGGTTTGGTTCCCGCTAAGGGCATGTACTTCGGTTGCAGTTTGTCCCCGGCCCTGGTTGGTCGTGCGGGTGGCAGCCACTCGATGTGTCCCTTCACGTCGAGGTTTCTCTCTCTCTCTCCCTTCCTCTCTCTCTCCCACTCTATCTGTACAAAAAATGGAAAAATATCCTCGGGTGAGGATAAAAAAAAAAAGAGGGAGAGAGAGGGAGAGAGACATCAATTTGCTGTTGCACTTACTCACGCGTTCATTGGCTGCTTCTTGTATGTGTCCTGACCGGGGATCAAACTGGCAACCTTGGCGTCTCAAGTTGACACTCTCACCAACTGAGCTCACATGGATGGATTTTTTTTTTTTTTTTGGGAACGTGGATAACAATTCTATCCACTTTTGAAAATGCAAGTAATCTTTGGACAGTTTCATTCTGGCTGACAGGGAAACAAAAGCAGCAGATGGGTCCAACTGGATCTCCGAGGGCAAATGTCGCAACGAGGTCTTCATCGATTTGCTAAACATGGTTAGTGACAGGCCCTCCAGCCACCAATCGGGATGAGAAATGGATTCTATTAGTGGACTTGTTAAGCCTCCCTGGTGTCCGGGGATGACAGCAGAATATCTGCCTTTCTCCACAAACATCAAATCGCTCTCACTAGAGAGAAATGGGGGACAGAATACACACAATACTAGGGAAATTTGAAAGTGATTGCTTTATTTTGGAGATGACATCGAAAACACCAGAAGTTCCAGTGAGTAACACATGGAGATTTGTTTTTAAGAGTTTTAAGCCTGAGAAATTATTTATAGGTCAACTCCTGAGACAAAGTAATAATTCACCATGGACCATGGGGCTGTGTTTCTGTTCTGAAGCCTTGGGAATAAACTAGCCATCTTTTATTATGTCTTTGGTTGTGAAAGTGAATGCTAAAGTTCGCCATGAGTAGGAAGTCTGTCATACTATACCCAAAATTAATAATCCCCCACCTGTACGCCACGAGCTTCCTGAGTTCATCCACCTTAACTTCCAGTGCCGCTCCATCACATCTGGTTGAAAACATAATTTTGTATCGCAAGAAAAAGAAGGATGTGGTCCCTGCAGTCATTAACTTAGTGCCGCTGATGCTTGCCGCAAATCCGAGTGATGAGGCATGCCCTATAGTACATTAGGCTCACGGGCAATCAGTAATTCACAGAGCTAGTCACACTGCGACGGCGTCTGACTGTGACTGAGAAGCCTCTGCTACTGACAGACACAAATACATTTCTCACTTGTCAGTGCTTGGTCTCCAGACCCTTGCTACCTTCAGGCAGCTGTGCTTACCCTAAGCTTCTCCATCAGGGTCTCTTCAAGGATGGCTGTGACGCTCGGCAATGGCATTTATCCGCAGTCCTCGGATCATTCAGGTTTTCCAGGTGAAAATGAAATTCCTCTATGCCATTTGGATCCCAGAGATCTCACAAATATAATTAGGAGATTACGATTTCCTTCGAACCCTTTCATGTTCCGGTAATCATTATTTTCACTCTGGCGTACAGTGCCTCATTCCAGGAGCTGTATCACTTCTTGTTCAGTGTGCATGTCTAGCTCTTATTATAGGGTTGCATTATATTCTCAATCCACAGAAAAATGGAAAAAAGTCAACCATTGTTCACACAAGCAATGATGAAACAGTGTGGCCCACTGCCCTGCATTTTGAGGTTACTTTGGTCACAGAAAAAATTATTTTTTACTTTCAAGTCTGAATTCCAAATTGCTTCTCTGATAAGAAGTCTTGCTTTCCTGACCCTCAGCACGGGCAGCTACATGTACAGTTTGCATTTCCAAATATGCCTGCCCAGAGCTCAGAGAGGACTCTCTTACCCTTACCGTGGTAGCTCTCCGCTTGCATTTTCAGGGTTTTGCACTAAGAATCTTCATCCAATGCAAAAGCTGTGGGCTCCCCCCAGGGGACAAAAATAGCACGCACATGTGGTGTGAAGGTGGTTTTGTGAACACAGAGTAACTAGGCTATGAATCCAACTATTAACAGCCGTTCACTCGGAGCAGTGGGACTTGGGACCGACAGTGGTGTGAGAAGAGGTAAACCTTCACTCGTTCCTCTGTGTACTCGGGTGTAGTTGTTCCAATGAACCCATTTCCTGAGCCCCTGCTGTGTGATTAGACACAGACAAGAAACACAGGGGCCCTGCTCTCAGAGAGCTTACCATCTAGTTGGAAAGACTAGTAAACACACAAACAAACAAATAAGTGAATTAGATGAATATACATTAGTAATAGCACGGTGAGGAAAATAAACTGTCCAGGGCACCTGCTTGGCAGCCAGAATGGCTTGTAGGGGGAGGGACCACTTACGCTGATGTTGTACAAGGAGGATGTGTCGAGGGGAGCCCGCAGGTGGAGTCTCAGAGGTCAGGAAAGAAGGGGAGAGAGAGGAGCTGGAGAGGTGGGTCAGGAGCAGTCAACACACACATTTCTGGGACATGAAAAGTTTTTGAGTTGTCTTCAAAAAACACACATCTACTTTGAAGAAGTGTTCTTAAAGGAAAAGAAGAAGAATCACAGCAAGCCTCTCAGCCCTCAGCATGAGGAGACTGGAAGCTTTGTATCAGTCCCCTCTTCCGTGGGAGTGGGCTGCGGGGAGGCGCTGGGGTCCTAACAGCTCTCTGGCGTGGAAGCAGGGCTCTGCCAAAGACACGGCCGCAAACAGGAGGAACCCGAGCCCCCACTCACCTCCTGAAACCCAGGGAGAGGCTTTGTGGGTGACAGCTCTGTGAACACCAGGGGCGGGACAGCCATCCTGCATGCTCTAAGCACCCCTGTTCCTGAGGGCAGCGGGTGCTTACTAAACAGTGCCCAGAAGAAGTGTGAATAGTCATGGCACCTGCTGACATAGTGACATGAAGGGGTCCGTTATGATGCAGACTTAATCAGAAGTTGAGTTCTTTCATCTATTTTTGCACAGAATTTCTGAGCATCTGGGGTTCTATAAACATCCAACTGATTGTAACTCTCCTCCCCATGAATGTCCTTGGAGCCACCAACTATCTGGATTAATTTTCTGTTTATCCATTAATTGAGAGTACAGAGCTAAATGGGAAAACCAAATGCCAGTTTCATCGCAGATTGGAAGGGTATGGGGCTGGAATGAGACAGTGGCCACTTGGAGGGAGCTGGGCAGTCCAGCTGGACGTGACCTCATTTTCCACTGGTCATGTCCGTGGAAGGGCTCAGAAGGCTGGAGCAAGCTGAGTTACCTCCGCTCCCTGGCACCGCGCCCGGGAAGGCAGAAGTGCCCCCAGCCCTGAGGCAGCCCGGGATGAGTGGAGGCAAGCAGAGAGAGGGTTTCTTTTCACACAAGGAAGGCCTCTAACCCCTTGAGACCATTGGAGCCAGCCAGGGACCCCAACCATCCAAGTTAACATTTGTTGAAAATACAGAAAAGGTCCCTTTCTCTCCGCTAAAGCTGTCTATAAAATTCAACAGGCAGAGTCAGCCTTCTGCTCGGTCTGGAGTCACAGACTTCGCTGCAAGGCCGCTGCATGCTGGCGCCCTGCGAATCTGTCCTGTGTGAGCTCACGCAGAGAACCGAAATGCTTGGCACCTCGAATTTGTCTTCTGAAAATAGAAGAAGAAGTGCCCATTCCTCTCTGTCTCGTTAGGAGAGTCTCAGTCTTCGGCTGACAAAATGACAGGTAGGTTCCTAGAACCCACAGAGGATGGCTGGACCCAGGTGTATCTCTCCAGTGAGAAAAGGTGCCTTTGTTCATGTGAAAACAGAGCAGCAGGGCGTCCCTTCTTCCTTAGGGATGAAGTTGGGAAGGGTGGCCACAGGGAGTGTATCTCCTGAGCACAGGGCACCACTGCCCCGCGTCCATGGAGTTGACTGCGCACCCCCTGCTTCTGCCCTGGGCAAAGGCAGGTCACTCTTCATTCAGGGCACAAGAACGACCTGCAAAGGGATAAGTACCATCACAGGGCTACCTGTTCCAAGGGACACAGGCTTGCAGACAGGGCGGCAGTCAGAGGTGTGGTAGGGCCTGGAGGAAGGGCAGGAGGGGCTGAGCCCAGAGGGGCCGAGGAGACATCTCAGGGAAACAACAGCTTAGTAGGGACAACAGCATCCAAGAGGGAAGTTGTCAGGGTTGAGACTGGGGTTTTGGGGGACAACCAGGCTTCGGAGTTCTTTGAATGCCACAGCAGAATATTTCGATTTTAGCCGTGCACAGTGGAAATGACTGATGTTCGTGGATCAAGGAGGGTGACGTATGTAAAGCCAAGCTTTTGTGTTTAGGAGAGAAAAGTCCGAAGGCATAGAATTCCACTAGGAGACCTTTAAAATAACCCAGCCTGGCAGTGGGTAACGGCCTGAATTAGAAAGGGGAGAGTTGGAACTGGAAACGGAAAAAAGTCCAAAACCTATGACAGGAGGGATGAGCTCCATTCACTGAACTTTAGATACAGTAAGAGGCCTGGTTGTCATTGTAGGAGGGAGTCAGGGGTTCAAGGCAACCCTGAAATGTCAGGTCTGGGTGACTGCAAGGGGTGACACCATTGGGCAGGAATCGGGGAGATGCAGAGGGAGAGAAAGATCCCTGAGAAGATGCACCAGCGGCAAGAACACACCAGCGCCCAGACCAAAGACAAGTCAGGGCTGGCCCTCCCGTCTACACGCGGAGGACACACGGACTTCCTGCGGAGGGAAGGAGCCCTGGCTGGCGGCCAGTCAGAGACCATCCTGGGCTGGGTGGTTACTGCTCCTTATACAATATGCAGAGTGCTGCCCTCCAAGCACCTCATTTAGTAAGAGAAAACAGAGTACAAAAGATGAGTAATCGCAAAGCATCATGACAGCAAGTGCCCTGTGGCCATGCTCTGCACTGGAACACAAGCTCCGTGAGGGCAGAGGCTGGGGTCTGCTCGCCTACTTCATCCAAGCATCAGTCCAGGGCGGCGCTCTGTAAACCACTGCAGTGAATTGTACATATAAGATCCAAGGCTAACTGGGCAAAAGGAGTGAATAGAGAAGTCGCTTTGTGGAAGGAAGAGATTGAAAGTCAACTCATGGAGGGAAACAGTAAACTAGGAACAGGAGGAGGAAAGGAAGAATGTGTTCCAGGTAAGGACTGTGACTTAGGAAAAGGCACACAGGACACAGGGACTACAGCAAAGAATGAGAGGAGGAAGGAGAGAGATGTCCTGCCCAGGGTGTAGGCACTAAAGTCAGTTCTTGTTCAGTGACTCAGAGAAGCTTTGTCATTTTAATGAGGTGCGTATTTTTGCTTTAAGTCTCCTTAACTACAAAGATTCCAGTTCAGAGAGAAACGCTGTGTTTGCGGAGTGTAAAATGGATCACCGTCTCATCAGCTGTGCAATGGTCATCCTATGGGTGTCCAACTTGATTTCTCATCTTAATAAACCTCGACGGAGAGAAAGACTCCTGAAATCCAGCACCATCAGGTTCCAGGAAAGGCTCTTTATCCCCTTTTTCCTCATTCACCTCATATGCAAAGAGAACATCAAGTCAGGTGATCCCTAAGACTCCTTTTAGTTTTGCATTGTACCCTCCATGGAAAGACCTAGCATTGCCTTTGTCTTGAGCCCAGTTCCTAGGCTCAAAGCACAGAATGAAACCCAGCATCTGAGAGGTCCCTAGGGGGAGGGGCTCTAACCCCCATCCTTCTTACAGTGCTGTTTGGAAAAGAAATTCTGTGAACATGATACCATTGATTCTCACTATTTATTTCTTCTGAAAGGCTTTCGTATCAAATTTGCTCCCTCTTCAGATAAACCGAGTCTGTGGGAAGCAACACAGAAAAAGAAGAGGAAGGAGCTGGCTCTGCAGCGTGGCTCTTTGTACAGAGGGGGAAGGAGGGTGACCCCTCTGCCCATGAGCTGAACTTCCCAGCGCCCCCCAAGGTGCCAGCCAGCCAGTGGGGCTTCCCAGCAGCCTCAGCCTCAAAGTGGTTCAGCTCAGACAAATGGCTTTTGGTGGCAGTTGAACTACTTTATCGATGTGGTGGAGTTTCTGTCCCCCTCATGCATCAGACCTTCAGCCTTTTACCATAAAACCATGAGATTAGCAGATGAGTGGTTATGTTCTTTTCTGGTTCACATTACGATTTGCCTCTCAATTTCTCACAATATTCTGAGACTCCGGAGGGAAGAAAAATTGTAACTATCCAAAAATGTAGTAAGAAATGGAACCTTATTATTCCGAAAATCTAGCCTATTGGTGGTGAAGCATAAGTCATGCTTCTATTTAATTCATGGAAGTTTGGTTAGTTAAGATTTTGTCAAGGTTTGGCCAAGATAAAAACTAGGAACAACCCCATTCGCCGTATCTTCAGCCCACCTCTATCATTTTGGCCCCCTCATCTCTGATCTTGCAACATGTAACTAAAAGGGCTTTGGAGCCCTGGCCAGTTTGGCTCAGGGGTTAGAGCATTGGCCTGCAGACTGATGAGTCGTGGGTTCGATTCCAGTCAAGGGCACATACCTCAGTAGCAGTTTGGTCCCCAGCCCCAGGGGTCATGTGGGAGGCAACCAATAGATGTGTGGTTCCCACATCGATGTTTTTCTTTCTCTCTCTCCCACTCTATCTGAAGATAAGTAAAAATATATCCCTGGGTGAGGATTTTTTTTTAAAAAAGGGCTTTGGAGCCTGAAAATTTACACTTGGCTCATCCTGTGTTCCATTCAAGGTGCTTCTGAGCAGTGAGTGTTCAACTCTGGCTGAGCTGGACTTTGCCTAGGAAGTGACTGGCATGAAGGGAATAAGGGATCAAGGTGGACTATCAGGTTTCCGGGTGAACACAGGCTGGGCCCAGCAGCCAAGCAGCAGAGCTTCAGGAACTGAGGTCCTGCTCTGTCCGGCCAGCACCAGGTGCTCAACCTGGAGGTCTGGCTAAGAAACAGGTGCAAATGCTTGGCTGGAGATTTTGAGGAGGGGGCACAGCCCTGGAGCTTAGAACTAGAGGCACGGCGTTGGGATTCCAGAGCTCCCGTGCTTGGCCGAGACCTGGGGAACGTGTCGCACCTCCAGCGGCACAGCCCTGCCTGGTTCTTCCTGTGGGCCTGTGGGTGTGACAGGTGTGAAGCAGCACTGTGAGAAAACGGGGAGGAAAAAGCATCCCGCACCCTCTGTCCACACACCCCACCGAGTCCAGTGTTTAAGCAAGCGGAAGTGTGCTGTTGGAAGGACAGAGCCGGCAAGCTTTAGGTAAACACACTTGACTGTGTCATTTGTGAGTCTACTAACCTGTTTCAAAATTGCACCCACTTCTTCTGTGGGGCTGCTCCAAACGTGGGTCGACTGTGTCCTGTGAGTGGGCACCTGGAGCACGTTCTGGGCAATGTCTAAGGGAGCTCGGTTCTGTCCAATGGAAGTGTAATGTGATCCACAAATGCAACCGAAGGCATTTCTAAGTTTCTAGTACAGAGTGAAAAGATAAAGTAAAAAAATACTAACAACAACAACAAAAAAAAACGGTAAAATTCACTTTAACTGTATATATTATTTAATACATTATACCCAAAACATTATCATTTCAACATGTAAACAATATAAAAATTATTAAAATATGTAATTCTCTTTTTTGTACCAAATTTTCAAACCCAGTATGTATTTTATATTTTCAGTGCATCTCAATTTAGACCAATCTGTGATCCACACCACTGAACTTAAAACTGAGCCCAAACTGTCAGTACAATAAAGTGACACAGTGATAAAGGAAGTAAACTGCCGTTTTAGAAAAAGCAAGTTCCCAGGAGAGAACTAGACCCTTTTGCCTCCTAGAGATAATCAGACCTTTTGCTTCCTGCTTCTGTAAATTGTTTACTGCTCTTGCATCTAACAAATGTCCGCCCTTGCCCTGGCCAGTTGCTCAATGGGTAGAGTGTCAGCCTGTGGTCCAGAGGGACCCGGGTTCGGTTCCCGCTAGGGGCATGTATCTCAGTTGCGGTTTGTCCCTGGCCCTGGTTGGGGTCATGTGGGTGGCAGCCACTCGATGTGTCCCTTTCACATCGATGTTTCTCTCTCTCTCTTCCTCTCCCTCCTGCTCTATCTGAACAAAAAATGAAAAAATGTCCTCAGGTGAGGATAAAAAAAAGAATGTCCGCCCAGCCTGCTGTAAAGCTAGGCACGCCCTGCAGCTCGGGGCCAGACTTTGGAGACTGCCTCCTCTGGGGCCGCATGCGTGAATAAAGGAACCTCTTGGCTTCCTCCAATCATCAGCCTGGCCGGTGTGGCTCAGTGGTTGAGTGTCGACCCATGCACCAAGAAAGAAGCCACTGATTCAATTCCAGTCAGGGCACATGCCCAGGTTGTGGGCCTGATCCCCAGTGGAGGGCATGCAGGAGGGGGCCAATCGATGTTCTCTCTCAATGATGTTTCTATCTCTCTCTTTCTCCTTTCCTCTCTATAATCAACAAACAAAAAACATTAAAAAAAAGTCACACTTCCTTCTGCAAACAGAACAACAGGAATGAACTAGCTGTCATTTGTTAAAGTATCTCAACATGGAGATTATCCATGGACCTCTCAACCTGAAGAACCAGATATAACTGGGCGTCGGTATCGTGTGTACAAACTAAGTCAGTGACAACACTTGTACCAGAATTACATGCCTATTATTCCGATCTTTTTCCGAACACTTCTTGAATGTAGACAGCATGTAAAGAATGAGTTTTGCAGCATTATTGGTAAAGATGACTATTTTCTAATTCTCAGCTAGAAAATTACTCCCCAGGCAGCCCTTGGGGAAAAGACGGAAGATAAAAACAAAAAAATTGCCTGGAGCGCAGTCATCGTAGTGCAGTGGCCCGTCCCTATCCAGCTCACTGGGATGTGCAGGGAGAGAGAGCCCCACGTCCCAGTGGGAGGGACACAGATGGGCCGGAGGAGAGTGCACACAGCCACGGGAAGGCAGCACCAAGTGTGGCTAGACAAGAGCAAGCTCAGCATCCAAACACCGGTGAGACAACGTCTATAGCTATTATAACAGCTCATTTGTGCTAATGCCGTGAATGTCTACCTAGTACAAAAACTGTCATTTAATTTCATGAAAAAAAAAATTAGTTCAATTAGAAAAGTGACTGATGGGGATGGGGTGGCAAAGAAATACAGCTGAGCAGCATATTAGACATGTGCCGGCAGATGCCATGGAGGAGCTGGCAGCGGGCCGCTCCGGCCCTGGCCGCCTGCGGTTCCAGCAACCGGCTCTGTGAGGGCAGCCCTGCTTGGGCACATCTCTGGTCTCATGGAAAACTTTCCTTTTTAATTGACCTTCAGCTGATTTTCCTTAATCCTAATGCAAATCTATATCAAGCCCCCATCTAGGCCTGGCCGGTTTGGCTCAACGGTTGAAGCATCAGCCTGTGAATCAGAGAGTCCCCAGTTTGGTTCACGCTAGGTGCATATACCAACAAAACAAAACAAAAAACACACCCCAGCCCTACCATTCTTCCTGTGGGAGATAGAATTTATTATGATTATTCTTTTGTCTTTTTATCAGTTACTTCTCATAAGAAGACTGCATTTTACAAAATACAATTCAAAAGAGACCGGGAAGCGAAAGAACCTGAAGTATGATGAAAATCTCACCTGGTTTAAAACTGGATGTGCTGTTGAGCAAAAGCACGAGCTTGAACAGGAGGTGGTGAGGTTGAAGTGCTCCGTATGACAGACACTACCACATAGACATTAAAGACGAGGACCCGGACAGAGAGGCGCTTCCCGTTGAAAGCAGCTTGGGGATCAACATCTCTGACACCTCCTGTGACTCAGAGGGACATGTTCAGGAACAGGTGGTGTGAACAGGCACATGGCTGCTTTATAAAAGATACAACTGAAGGCCTGCTGTTGAGGTGGGAGAAGCTGTAACGCAGTGAGATTAATTCACACCAAATGATACTTAAACAGATAAACCAAGACTAGGAAAACTGGGTCTGGAAAGAGATCAACATTGAGAGCAGATAGGCCTTCTGGCTGTCTGTTCAAAGTGCTGAATACCTAGTGTTTTTTGTTGCTTTTTGTCCAAGTTGCACTGGTAGAAGCAGATGACACCCACCCCCACGGCAGAGCTTACATGGAGAACACCCCTCTGGTCCTGGAGCCTGAGCTCTGGTCAGCTGGCCACTCGTTATAATCACTGGTAGCCAAGCTCTCTCATCTGTGAATGGAGACCTTTAGCGGCCTGGAAATTTGTGAGTTACCTAGCTCCTCTGACCACACTGGCACAGGAGTCTCAACTCTGTGTTATTAGTACTGTTTCTGTTCATTCATTGAACAACTATGTGTCGAATGTCTTCTCTTAGCTGTACAAGGCCCTGAGAGAAAACGAGGAGCCACTCCTGCCCTCCTGGTTCTCATCGTCTGTGGGGAAGACAGGCACTTTGTTAATTCGTAAAAATGTTAACATGCAACAATGATAAAAGTTTCCAAAGTAAAGAACTTGGTGCTAGAAGAGAGCCTAAAAGAAGTGCCTGACTTAGAGGAATCGAGAATTCTCAAAGGTAAGTAAGATTCACCAGGCAAAAGACAGAGCGGCAAACAGTCCGGGTAAAGGAACAGCATGTGCAAAGGCACAAAGGTAAGAGGACACATGCCAAAGGTTAAGAACAAAAGGCAAGACAGTATGGCCAGAAGAGAGAAAGAGGGAATTCTGGAAATCTAGATGGAACAAGGGTAAACTATAACTAATTTACCAGCAAGAGATTTGGAGAAAAGGGGCGGGGGTGGGGGTGGAGACAAAATGGAAGGAATTTGATAATAGACTAGTCAGAGCATAAGAGGGAGAAGAAAAAATAAAAATGACTCCTGGTTTTTCTAATAAAGTAATTGCGTGGTAACACATGTGAGTTGGGAAAGCCCTGTGGCTGTGTGTTGGAAGGCTGCATTGTGTTGAGAGTGGGTTTTCCTTCAGGGGAGGGCATTTAAGGATTTCACGTTGACCATGCTAAGTTCAAGTGTTCTTGGCTTCCTCTCAATGAATGAGTCGAGAAGGGTAAGCAAATTTGGACTCAGGAGCAAAGCTTGGGCTTTAGAGAGAAATCTGATTTTATCAGTGTCAAGATGGTACTTAACTGGGGAGGAATTGAGATGCTCATCTAGGAGAGTGTTCAGATGAGAAGAAAGCTGATGTCTAAGCCTCAAGGAACCCCCAATATTTGGAAGTTTGGCAAAGAAGAAGGAAAAAATGTAAGGGATGAAAAAAAAAAACTACCTCACAGAAGAAAAAAATCAAAAGATTTGTGAATCATAGCATCCAAGACTCAAAATTTCCAAGAAGAATGCCTGCTGCATGTCAGAACACATATTTCATGAAAACAAGGAGGTGTCCACTGGCTAAGAAACATGGAGGCCCCCGGGGCCCTTGGCAAAGTGGTCTGTTAGGGGCAGAAGCTAGGATGTGAAGAGTAGAAGGATAAATATGACCAGGGAGCAGGGAGGGGGCGCTGTAGCATAGCAGGTGTGAGACAACCCTTTGGGAAATGATTGGCTACCAATGTAAAGAAGGAGGATTTGGGCTTGTGGGGCACCAAAAAATAACTTTTCCCCCATCTTTCTAAATTATTCTGACTTCACTAATAGTCCAATGAACTGAGACAGATTAAAAGGAGAAAATGTCCAGAATTCATTGCAGTTGTGTGTGCAGAGGTGCCACAGAAAATGAGTCCCAAGAACAGATTGGGCAGCTGAGGCCGAAAGGAATTTCTGGAGCTAAGGAAAAGGGGGATGTGGTTTGGGACTTAACAGGGCAAGAGGACGATTCACTTGGATATGTTTAGGAAATAAGTGTTTGCTGGGCCATCTTTAACAAGGCCACACAGAGGGGACTTTGAGCAAGGGGCTTTGCTAGATTCTTCCCTGGCTGTCAAGCATCAGTTCATATGGTGCTATAATTGTCTGTGATGACACCTCCCTTCCTAGAGCAGGTCCTCTATCTAAGTTCCTTTTAGGCACTTAAGGGAAGGTCAAAGGTTTTTCTTCAGTCTTTTCTTAAAAGTAAGGAGCTTAAAATGATGAATATTCCCAAAAGCACATTTTGGGGTAGCAAACTCTGCTTCCCTTCTGTCTCAAGGAAAGTTTCCTATGAGATATGTTACTGCTTGTTTTGATCAGTGAGGTATCAGTAAATGTTTAACAATTGGCTCCCTGGGGGAGAGCTGTGGTTTGCAGCCTCTGCCAATTTCTGCAGTGTAAACACTCTCACAGGAGTTGCTCAGGGTCCCATGTGGTGTCACTGGATGTGAAGGTGGGAGGAGGAGCTCAGAATGGGTCCTACAAGCCTGGAACAGCTGCTGCAGCAGAGAGAGCTCTGCTTTAATGTTCACATCCTAAGGTACCCCCCCACTGCAGATGAAGGGATTTACAAGGCAGGATTTAGAGACCAAAACCAAAGGAAGAAACCATTGCAAAGGAAGAGGAAAAGGAGATTCCAAGGACAAGAAGACAGCTGGCCTTTGGGGAAGGGGGAACATTCCTCCATGGCAACAGGAGATAATGAAGGAAGCAGGTGCAAATGGCAAGGCTGAGGGAATTCCCATCTGCCTTTTCTCTTAGTAAAGAAAGAGGCAAGATCATCAATTAGGAGAGACAGGGGCTCAGAAATGTAAACTTAGTGGAAAACATTGGAAATATTTATTGTAAAGAGCAGGGGAACAAGTTGTATTTCTGTATTTATAAGTATGGAGCCATTTTCCAAACTACACTCAAAGCTACTGTCCAATAGTCCTTTATATTCTCTGGACCTCCTACCACTGGGGTCTACACCTGATGAGGACTAAGAGATTCTTGTTCATTGACTGACCCTGAAATTTAGGATTAAGATCTCTGCTGGGATGAACTTGGCATATGCTAAACTCACCATCCCTAATCATTCACTGTTAGACTTGCTGAACAATAAAATGTCCATGGTAAAATTAAAAATTCAAATCCACTCCAATGATTGATTGGGGAGTTATTAGAATACTTCCCCAGCATCCCAAATTCACCCTGGGTGGTCACCTATCCCAAACATATTTTACATTCTAGTTTAATAGTACAAATACCCACCAAAAATTCATTTAGCCCTACCCTCCAGCTACTTCCTTATGCCATGGCTTCCCTTCAGTTACAAAGGAATAAGAACTCACTTCCTGAGCCAAGGGTTCACCCTTCCCACTTTCCATTGTCACCACACTGACACTGCAGCCTCCCCAGGACCACATACAGTCATGTCCACTATGTTCTCTGTCCTCGGACAGCCACCACTTCATACAACACAGGAAGGGTGGTACATAGTAAAGCCTCAGGGGCCCCAGGACTCCAGGACACACCCACCATCCTGAGAATATACTGCTGCTCTCTCCTTTATGTGTTTCCTTTTCACATTTCTATACACTCCTCATAATCCTCAATGGAAGGTCGTTCATTCATTCAATAAATATTGGTTAAGTGGTACTATGTGGTGAGTTCTTTGGGGAATACAAATGTAAGAATGACTGACTCCTCCTGTCCCCTGCAGAAAGACCATAGCCCGACCTCTCCATGCCTCTTTGAAGCACAGGTAGCTGCCATCTGCAGCACCTACTGTGTGTGCTGTGCCTGTGATAAGCATTTTATGTATATTGTCTGATTGGTTCCTAAAAACTGGTCCATGAGCCAGTAAAATTCACAATATAATTCTTTTCTGGTCTGCAACATTTTATAAATATTTTCTAAGAAGCCAAATATATTCAATTTAAAGGACTGTTCTATATTCCAAAAGTATGTCATTTCTACTTTTATTACTAGTAAAATGCTTTTTTTAATTTAAATAATGAATGATTTGGCTTGGGATGTTTTACTTCAATATTTATGTTCTTCGTTGAGATACTATTTGGGCTTCCTGTATGGTAAGAATCCTTTGATGGCAAGTAATAAAGAACTCAACAAAGAGGCACACAGACCTGATGTGGCATATGGTCTTCAGGTATGGTTTGATCCAAAGCTCATGATGTTATTGGAGCTCTGGTTTCTTTCTGATGATATTTTCACTACTTGGCCATCTCCTTTGACAATTTCATCTTCAGGCTGGGTTCTATTATTGAAGAAAAATAGCTGTAGCCATTCCAAGCCTCAAATCAGCTTGAGACACTGTTCAAAGAATACTGGAGAGTTTTTGTTGCTGTGGTCCAAGAAGAAATCCATGGTTCACTCTGATTGCACCAGCTGGGTACTGTGTCCCCCTGTGAACAAATCTCTGTGGTCAAGGAAGCATCACAGGATGGAATGTTTGTTTTGTTTTGTCTGTAACTTCTGGGAAGAAGCAGACATTCTTTCTTGCTGACGTTTGAAGTGAGAAGGACAACCACATCAACACCAGCTAACAGAATGAACGGGGTGCCAGGAGCCCTCAAGTGCTTTACATAGACCATCTGATTTAATCTGCACAGCCACCAAAACAAGTAGAGCTTATTAGGAGCCCTTATCACAGATGAGGAAACTGAGGCTTGCAGGTGGAAGGTAATTTGTTATCCACGTAGTAAGATTAGCGGCCAGGTGCACTTTCCCCAGAGCCCCTTCCTGCCCACAGTGCTTTGCTCCTGGCCTCGTGGGCTGGAACTTCTGTAGCTGTCCTATCACTAGGAGAGAACCTGACTGAGAAAAGTCAACCTGCCAAAGCCAAACCAAGAAGAGAAACCAAGCCCTGGTCACTTTATTTGAACACAGAGATCAAGCCACAGGTCAAGCTAAAATCACCTGTGCATGAAGCTCACCATGCATGAGCTGAGCCACCACTTGACTAAGAGAGATTGCCAATAAACTAACTGCCCCACCCCCCGCTTCTGCATATTTGATCTTTCTATTACTGGCGACAGAAGAAAACAAACACAGTAATAAACTACAAATATTCAGACTAGGACTTTAGAAATTCTATGCCATAATAAACTGCAGCATTAAGAATCAATATCGCATGGATCAATACCAACATACAGCTAATCCTAAGTAAGCGTGGTGTTTTCTTTTGAACATTATCTGTTATGCTGAAGTCGAAGGACTATTTTCAAATACCCTAGGGCCGGTTCTGTTTCTTTGAAGGACATCCAGCAACCTGATATGTGAGGCTAGATGATTCCTTTACACTTGTAAATTAGAGCAAAGATCATGATTTCTTAACAGAATATGAAGCTTCTAAAGAGACACGGTCTCCTTGAAAGAACCCTACAAGGGCAAGGACCTTACGGAAATAAGAGCCTAGACATCCTTGTTGTTACAAACCAATTCTCACCTCGGGATTATATGGGGCCACTGGTTGGGGCACCAGGGCACTATTTACACAACAGAAAGTGAAACAAAATTATTAGAAATAAAACGAGTCTAGCCCTTGTTCTGGATGACTGAGTGTGACATCACAGTCTTTCTAACCTGCCATCTAAACCCTTCAGGCTGTCCCCTCGCTTCCATTCCCTTGAGAGCCACATGAACACTACAGGAGAGACCAGGACAGGCCACTGGTAAAGGAACGCCAATCCCTGATCACATTTGGCCCTGGGTTTATTGTCCTGCAGAGCCCGAAGAGTGAATCAATGCTCTGGGGAAGGGGAATTATGCACATGGGAACTATAGTAATTATGCTAATTGCGGCACCTCTTTGTTGTGGGATTTCCAGAGGAGGAAGCAGCTTGTGTCAGAGATTTACAGTAGAAGTCCTAAAAAATAGGACCCCCAGGTGTGCCCCAGGGGGTAATGACAGAGGTAGCTGGGAGGTTAATCTGGAAACAAAGAATTTGTGCTGAAACCAAACATTAACAAGCACAAACAGAAGGTCTGAGACTCATGAATAAGAGAGTGGAGGGGCCTGCAAAGGGAGCCAGAGGCAGGAGGCGAGCAGACAAACAAGCATTCTCTCTGAAAATTATTGCAAGGTGAAGCCAAAAACTAAATTTATTTTATTTTTGAAAAGTAAAGTTGCCTTTTTATTAAATATTGTTTCTCCACCCAGAAGGAACTACTGGCTTAGTTGCTCTTAACTATCCATTTTTAAATATAATTTTTCAATAAAAGTTGACATTCAATATTATTTTGTATTAGTTTCAGGTGTACAACATAGTTGTCAGACAATTATATAATTTACGCAGTAATCCTCTGTCATTATGTTATTGACTACATTTCCTATGCTGAAGTTTATATCCCTGTGACTGTTTCGTAACTACAAACTTATACTTCTTAATGCCTTCACCTTTTTTATCCAGCCCTCGAATTCCGCTCCCATCTGGGAGCCCTTAGTTTGTTCTCTGCATCTAGGAGTCTGCTTCTGTTTGTTCATTTACATTGCTCTTTAGATTCTACATATAAGAGATGTCATGGTATTTGTATTTCTCTGTCTGACCTGTTTCACTTAGTATAATACCCTCTAGGTCCATCCATGCTGCCACAAATGGTAAGATTTGATTCTTTTTTATGGTGGAGTGATATTCCATTGTAGTACATATGTACCACTTCTTCTTTATGCAGTAGTCTATTGATGGGCACTTGGGCTGCTTCCACATCTTAGCTATCGTAGATAATCTTGCAATAAACATAGGGGTGCATATTCAAAAGCATTTTGAATTAGTATTTTGGATTTCTTTGGTTATATATATCCAGAAGTAGAATTGCTGAGTCATGTTCTTTTAATTTTTGGAGGATCTCCATACTGTTTTTCATAGTGGCTGCATCAATTTGCATTCCGATCAACAGTGCACTAGGGTTCCCTTTTCTCCACAACCTCAACAACACTTATTGTTTGCTGAGTTATTGATTATAGCCATTGTGACAGGTGTAAAGTGATATGTCATTTTTATTTTAATTTGCATTTCTCTGATGATTAGTAATGTTCAGCATCTTTACAGATGTCTATTGGCTATCTTCTTTGGAAAAACGTCTATTCAGGTCTTGTCTGCCCATTTTTAAGTTGAATTATTGGGTTGTTTTTTTGTTTTTGTTTTTTTTTTGGTGTTGAGTTGTATGAATTCTTTATAAATTTTGGATATTAACCCCATATCAGATGTATCATTGGCAAATATCTTCATCCATTCAATATATTGTTTTTTTATTTTGTTGATGGTTTCCTTTGCTGTGCAAACACTTTTTATTTTGACATAGTCCCATTTTGTTGTTTTTTTGTTTTTTTCTTTTGTTTCTTGCCCAAGGAGATATATCAGAAAAAATATTGCTATGAGAAATGTCAGAGAGATTACTGCCTATGTTTTCTTCTAGGAGTTTATGGTTTGGGGTCTTGCATTTAAATCTTTAATCTATTTTTATTTTTTATTTTTTATCCTCATCCGAGGACATTTTTCCATTTTTTACTCAGATAGAGCGGGAAGGAGAGAGAGAAAGAGAGAGAAACATCGATGTGAAAGGGACACATCGAGTGGCCGCCACCCACACGACCTAACCAGGGCCGGGGACAAACTGCAGCCAAGGTCCGTGCCTTTAGCGGGAACCAAACCCAGGTCTCTGTGGACCGCAGGCTGATGCTCTAACCGCTGAGCCAAACCGGCCAGGGCAATCTTTAATCTATTTTGAGTTTATTCTCATATGTAATGTAAGAAGGTGGTCTAGTTTCATTTTTTGCATGTATCTGTTCAATTTTCACAACCTCACTTACTGAAGACACTGTCTTTACTTCATTGTATGTTCTTGCCTCCTTTGTCATTGACAAATTAACTATATAGGTGTGAGTTTATTTCTGGGCTCTCTATTCTGTTCTATTGATTTAGGTGTCTGTTTTTATGCTGTACCATGCAGCTTTAATTACTATAGCATTGTAGTATTGTGTGATATCAGCTAACATAATACCTCCAACTTCGTTTTTTTTGTTTGTTTGTATGGTTGTTTTTTTTTTTTTTAAGATTCCTGTGACGTGACTCTTCGGGGTCTTTTGGAGTTCCATACAATTTTTTGGATTATTTTTTTTTCTACTTCTGGAAAAAACGCCATTGGTATGTTGATAGAGATTGCATTGAATCTATAGATTGTTTTGTGTAGTATGGACATTTTAAGGATGTTAATTCTTGCTATTCATGAGCTCAGTATATGCTTCCATTTACTTGCATATTCATCAATTTCTTTCTTCAATGTCTTACAATTTTTTGAGTACATATTTTTACCTCCTTGGTTTGATTTTTTCCTAGGTATTTTATTTTTATGATGCAATTGTGAATGGAATTATTTGCTTAGTTTCTCCTTCTGATAGCTCATTATTGATGTATAAAATGCAACCAATTTCTGACTATTAATTTTGGAACCTGCTACTTTACTGAATTTATTTATCAGTGCTAGTAGGTTTTATTTTTGTGTGAAATCTTTAGGTTCTCTCTATATAGTACCATGTCATCTGCAAATAATGATAGTTTTACTTTTTTCTTTCCAATTTGGATGCCTTTTTTTTTCTTGTCTGATTTCTATGGCTAGGATTTCTAATACTATGTTGAATAAAAGTGGTGAAATCTCTTGTTCTTGATCTTAAGAAAAATGCTTTACACAGGTTACCTATCACACCCCATTGAGTATGACCTAAGCTGTAGGTGTCATGCATGGCCTTTATTATTTAAGGTATGTTCTCTTTATTTCCACTTTCTTGAGAGTTTTTATTATAAACAGATGTTGGATTTTTATTAAATTTTTTTCTGCATTTATTGATATGATCATATAATTTTTATCTTTCATTTTGTTCATGTGGTGTATCACGTTAATTGATTTGTCAATACTGTACCAACCTTCCATCTCCAAAATAAATCCTACTGGATAATGGTGTATGATCTTTTTAATGTATCATAGAATTCAGTTTGTTAATATTTTATTGAGAATTTTTGCATCTAGGTTTATCAAAGATATTGGCCTATAATTTTTTTAATGTTTTTGTCTGGGTTTGGAATCAGGGTAATGGTGGCCTTGTAAAATGAGCTTAGGAGACTTCCTTGCCCTTGAACTTTTTCAATAATTTAAAAATAGGTGTTAATGCTTCTTTGAATGCTTGGTAAAATTGACCTGTGAAGCCATCTGGTGCAGGACTTTAGTTTGTTGGGCGTTTTGGATTACCAAATCAGTTGCACTGGTAGAAACTGTTCAGATTTTCTGTTTTTATCTTGATTCAGTCTTGAAAGATGGTATGTTTCTAGGAATTTATCTGTTTCTTCCAGATTGTCCAATTTGTCGGCAAACAATTATTTATAATATTTTCTTACAATCCTTTGTATTAGTGTGTTGTCAGTTGTTATTCCTCTTTTATTTCAGCTTTTATTTATTTGGATTTTCTCTCTCTCTCTCTCTCTCTCTCTCTCTCTCTTTCTCTCTTTCTCTTTATGAGTCTGGTTAAAGGTTTATTAATCTTGTTTATCTTTTTAAAGAACTAGCTCTTGATTTCATTGATCTTTTTTATTGTTTTTCAGACTCTATTTTGTTTATTTCTGCTCTGATCTTCATTATTTTTTTTTTTTCTACTCACTTTGGTCTTTCTTTGTCATTCTTTTTCTACTTCCTTCAGGTGTAAGGTTAGATTGTTCCTTTGAGTTGTTTCTTGAGGTTGCCTGAAGCTGAGGTACTGTTGAAAATACACTACAACCTTGGCCCATGTGGCTCAATTGGTAGAGCATCACCCTGTGTACCAAAAGGTTGCCAGTTTGATTTCTAGTCAGGGTACATGCCCAGGCTGTGGGTTCGGTACCCAGTCACATCAATGTCTGTCTGTCTGTCTGTCTGTCTGTCTGTCTTTCTTTCTCACTCTACCTCTCTTTTCCTCTCCCTCTTCCTTCCTCTCTCTAAAATCAATGAAAAACTATTTTTTAAAAAATACACTACCTGAGCCTTACTCTGGACCAATTTAGTGAAACTCTCTAATTGGAATCTGGGCTGTTCCCATGATTCTAACATTCAGTCAAGGTTAATAGTGTCTGCTCTTGCCCCATTCCACTTTGTCATGCCCAGTTCCACTTTGTCATGCCCACCTCTGTGGTGACTGACCATGTGTCTGTCAGTCCTTCCAATCTTTGCCCTTCAAGCTTGGCATTTTTTTCCTTCAGTTGGGAAATTATGAGACCTGACCTAAAGCAGTGACTCTGGGGGAAAGAGACAAGGTCAGCTTTGGGAGATTTGAGGTATCTAGAAATAACTCTGCTTAATGACCAATTAAATATGGGCACTGGAAGAGACAGATAACTTTGTAGTAGGTATAGAAATGATATTTGCTGCCCTTTTCAATTACTGGGAAATCCACAGTCAACATCCTCCCACCCTAATACTTTTATACAAATACTATGCCAAAACCTGAGTCCACCAGATGGAAAATAGTTTATACTTATCTACTCAGGGATCAGAAGACATCACTCCCCTTGGGACCTTGCCAAAAAAGTAATTAGGCCTATTTGGAAACAAGCTTTTGTTTTGGTTTTGTTTGCTTCACATTCTTAGAGGTTTCCTTCTTCTCTTTTCTTTAGTTTTCTTTTCTTTTCTCTTTTGATAAAGCCCAGCCTCAGTAACAATAGCATCTTTGGTGTTTTGGTATCTATTTTCTTTCTCTGCATAAACATTCCAAAACAGGCTATTTTTTTGTTTTTGTTTTTCTCCCTTTGTTTTACTATTTTTTGCTCTTTGCATTCAAAATAGTAGTCGTTAGTTCCAGCAATGCAGGACTGATCAATATTAAAACATTTATTCATAAAATTTATTACAACAGTAAATTAAATATATTGTCAGTGAAAAAGCATTTGATAAATTTCAACAATCTCAACTGTTGCTGAAATAAACAGAAATGCATGAGTATGATAAAGACTATTATCAAATCCTACAAACAAACATTATATTAAATGTAAAATAGCAAGCAATCTCATTAAATCCAGAAAGAAAACGGAGAAGCCTTCAAGCATCATTTGTATGCAAGATTGTTTTGATGATTCTAGCTTATGCAATAATAAAAGAAAATCGTTTAAATTTGGAAATGAAAAGAGAAAATTATTTTTATTATAGATTATGTAACCATACGGCTAGAACACCCAATAAAATATAGTAATAATTTTAAAAAAACTATTAGAATTAAAGAGAAAATTTGTTCTCTTTTAAGTGTAAAAAATACACAAAGATTCAAAAATCTTTGTAAATAGCCGAAGTCACTTAGAATGAAAAGGGAATTTTAAAAATTCCCTTAATGATCACATTAGGAACTTTAAGTTTCTAAAGAATCAACTTAGCAAAAAATGGTCTATATGAAGAATACAATGAAAAATGTAAAATAGCATCTAAATAGATAGAAAAAAAATCACCAAAAAAAAGGGAATCCTCAATACAAAATAACATATTTTTCTTTTTTTTTATCCTCACCCAAAAACACTTTTTTGCATTTATCTTCAGATAGAATGGGAGGGAGAGGGGGGAAGAGAGAGAGAGAAACATCCATTCGAGAGAGACACATCGACTGGTCACCACCCACACGACCCCAGCCGGAGCCAGGGACAAACTGTAGCCGAGGTACGTGCCCTTAGTGGGAACTGAATCCAGGACTCTCTGGTCCACAGGCCAGTGCTCTAAACACTGAACCAAACTAGCCAGGGCTACTTAGCTTCATATTTAAATCATAGTTATTTAATGAAAGGATAACATGATTTAATACTTTATATGAAAAATCAATTTATGAAATTGCTAAGCTAATGTAGAAAAAAGAAGAGTAAGGGAAAGACTATATATGAATTCGTGCAATCAAAATCGTATGTACTGCCCTGGCCAGTTTGGCTCAGCGGTTAGAGCATCGGCCCACGGTCCAAAGAGACCTGGGTTTGGGCACGTACCTTGGTTGTGGTTTGTCCCCGGCCCGGTTGGGTTGGGGCTGTGCGGGAGGCAGCCACTCGATGTGTCCCTTTCACATCGATGTTTCTCTCTCTGTCTCTCTCTTCCTCTCTTTTCCTCCCACTCTGTCTGAGGGAAAATGTCCTCGGGTGAGGATAAAAAAAAATCGTTATGTATTAATACAAACCTGCTCAAAGAAATCAGTGGAAGAGCCCAGAAATAAATTCAAGTATAATTAGGAACTTAATATATGATAAAGGTGGTTTTTAAATTCAGTCATGAAAGAATGGTTTCTTTTGTAAATGAGACTGGAATGATTGACTATCCATCTGGAATAAAGAATATTAGTCCCTTCAGGCTATAGACAAAAATAAACTTCAGATGGATTAAAGATCTAACTTTAAAAAATAGAGGAGTATTTTTATTGGGGGAAAATTTAGGGAAATATTTATCTAGCAATTGGATGAGAAAGTTCTTATGAAGCAAGAAAGAAACCCAAAAGTCATTAAAAAACTAAATACATTTTATTAAAAAAATCAATAATGTCTAAATGGCAAAGAATACCATAAATAAATTAAGAGCTCTGATAGATTTTTTTATAAATTGTCATTATTTCTGTTGTACAAAAAAAATGATAAAAATAATTATTTTAAATCCAGTAACCAACAGAAAAATGAGCATGGAACAATAAATAGGAAATTTATACAAGGGAATATGCTAAGGGCCAATGAACATATGAAAAGAGGATTGATCTCACTATTAAACAGGCAAGTGAGAATAAAAATGCAAATACCATGCTTTTTTCCACCCTCCTATTAGCAAGAATGTAGACTAGCAGTGATGATGATGATGATGACGATGATGATGACGATGATGACATATTTATAATGTACTTACGTTCTAAGCACTCTATGCAAATAGCTCATTTAAATCTATCAACTATTCATGAGTTAGGCACTATTATTAGCCCCATTTTATAGATGAGGAAACTATGTATAGACATGTGCAATAAAATTTTTATAAGACAATACTTATCCTTACCACATCCAGAGTTATCTGATAATTACTATTTTATCCTGTTATTTTATGTATAAATTGCTGGCCAGGATCGCATAAATTGATTTCATGATATACAAATGGTTAAATGCACAGTTTGAAGAACACTAACCTAAAGAGATGTTCATAAATTATTACATTTGAATAACGAGTTTCTGAGTAATGTATATACTGAGATCTCCTTTATGGAAGAAGAAAGGAAAGAAAGAAAGTAGAAGGGAGGATGCATCCTAGATATGAACATGTACATTGTAGAGATGTGTACAGATGTTTACAGTACAGAAACGGTGTGGACAGAGCTGCCTCAGGGGGTTGGGCA
The DNA here is from genome assembly GCF_014108415.1 of Molossus molossus. NCBI lineage: Eukaryota > Metazoa > Chordata > Mammalia > Chiroptera > Molossidae > Molossus > Molossus molossus. The sequence continues at coordinate 70,410 of NW_023425382.1, read as the reverse complement.
TGGTAGGAGAGATATTTTCTGCTCTTCCTTATGTCTTTTTTGTTTGTTTTTCATGCTGCTTAAAGAATGCTTTGCTTCTGGAGTTTTTAAAGAACAAGTTGACAGATTAGGACAAAAAAATTTCGTGATCTGTAAACTTCTGTGCTCTGAGATAAAATCAGTTTTTAAAACTTTATTGGATCTCGTGGTTGAATGACTCCCATTCAGCATTTGGTTCCCACTTATTACAAAAATAAATCTTGCCATTCCATTTATAAAACCTACTGGGAGAGGGACAGATCTGATTATGGTGTTTTCTTATCAAGGGAGAAGAGCCAATGATGATTCTCATCCACAGTAGTAAAACAACTGAATGAAAGGGATGGGATCTCCATGGAAAAATATCCAAGAGGAATCAAACAGATGTTAAGAGGAAAGAGGGATTACTACATTCATCATTCAGTCATTCAACATGTACCTAATTTGATTTATTGTACCTTCTGACATACCCAAACTGACACGTCTTTACATTTTGCACTGAGCATACAATAGCTCATTTAACTGCTACAGGTGTCCCCTATAATCCAGAATAAGTAGGATCCTCAATCAGGGGCTATGGTTATTGTTAGTGCTGTTTGCTGGCTCTATCGTCTGGGCACGTGCTAGGGTTACACTACTCTGCCAGTGGGGTGAGATGTAGCTATAGGTCTTGCTTTGACCAATGAAATGAGAGCAGAAGTGAGGTCTCATGTAAGATCCAGTGTGAGGATTTGCCATATCTTTCTCTGCCTCTGCAATGATGGCAGCAGATATAAAGAAGAAATCTTCATCAGCCCGAGTCCTCCTGATGGACATGCACAGTAAGCGGGAACCTTGTTTTGTGTTAAGCTACTGAAACTTCAGCACTGCTTGTTACCACAGCATAACTTAGCTTATCCTGACTGACCCACTCCATTAGCACTTAGTCTTCATTGTAAACATCTGGTGTGGATTATTGTTAAGATGTACTTTGCCATTGAAAGAATATTTGTCCACTGCTATGGTGATGCCTTTGCTCTCCGGAAACCTTCCAGTGCCTAAGAGGAGCATACAGTTGGCTGCATGACTGAAACATTTTTAATCACACTCAAATTCTTTAGCATTATTTTCTCTGAAACACAAAACTCTTGCATGGTTGGCTTGCACCTGAGTCACCAAGGCAACTACTCTCATCATGGAGAATCCTTCTTTGGAATCCTCGGGTCCTTATTTGATCAAAAATCTTGGTAAAAACCACTAGGTGCCACTTCATTATAATGAACTGATTTCAAAAACTGGAATAAGGGTTTTAGATTTTGATCTCTTGCCCCCAGGAAATGCCAGGTTCTATATGCAATAGGTGAACCCTTTCCAGGAATTTATGCTGAAGAATCTCAGGGAGAAGCAGCCTTCATCAGTCCATAGAAGACTTCGCCACAATCAGTGTTGGGCTAGAGCCAGCTCACAGGGTCTCTTGAGAACCAATTGTGGGCTCCTCTCTTCCCAGCTATGCCTTCAGTGACTCATGCTGATAACTGGAAATCAACCAGGATGGGAGTATTTACACAGTGGGAATCAGCAGTTGCTACAAATCAGGATTGTTGTTTCTTCCCTGGAGATTCCGTTGTTCAATATTTATCAGCACACCCCTGAGTACATCCATCCTCCTCTTCATAGGTGCCTATGCCTTTTCATTTCCTAATTGGGAGGGCTCACTAAAGTGGTTCTTCCCGTGATAAGGAAAATCATTCTACCTTTTCCTGCTATTTTCTCCTGTGACTTAGAGCTCACTGCCTTGCTGTTTTAAAGTTCACCTCACTTGATACACTATTCCAAAGAAACTATATTAAGCATCTACTATGTGCCAGGTACTAAGAACATAATGACAAGCACAACAAATTCTCCCTCCTCTGTTCAAGCATCACTTTAGAAGTCTAGAAGATCAAGGACACCTTACACTGATATGATCTTATTTTATATCATATCCTTTATTTGTCATTTTGCTTACATTAGTTTCCTCGGAGTTACTGAATTAATTTGTGTGGTTATTTCAAGTACAGTAGTTGTAGCAGCCAACTGTTACTGTTTTGTTTGGCCAATAACACTTCCTTTTGGAAACTGCTCTGCTCCACACCATGTAACTCTAGCAGAAGTATCAATCAAGGTGCCAGTATCCCCTGCCCCAGTGATAGATACGTGGCTAAGGGCAGTAAGCATATCCCACTCCCCTGGATACAGAGGCTGTTCCAGGAAGGCATGTGGCCAACTGTGGCCAATTAGAATCCTGTTGCAGAGACTGATGTGGACTCTGGAAATTGGAAAGGTTATCAGTTCTTCTGGGAGCATGAAATATAATAAACTTAAAAAGCCTTGAAAAGTCCCATCACGTGGAGATAGTCTACAGGAGAATCAAGTGAACACAGATGAAAGCAGAACCATGAAATGAAGAGGAAGGGAGGGAGGGAACATTATAATATTATTTACTTAAAACTCAAATCCATCCATGCCCAAAACCAAACTGAGTCATGGACTTTGCTGTTACATGAGGCAATTAATATTTTTTTGGCTTAGATTAACTTGGGTTCTATCAGGTAAACCTAGTAGTGTCCTCATCAATACAGCAAAGGATGGAAGAACTTAGGAAACAGCATCTGTCCATGAAGAGCTTCAAAGGTAGCCAGGTAAGGAACGTTGCCAGGTGTGAAGGACATCCAGGAGGCCAGATCACAGGGGCCTGCAGCAGCAGAGGAGCTCCTAGGGGTCTGTAGGAGCTCTGGTTCTCTGCAGTCTCTCCCCTGGCTTGCAATAACAGTGCAGAAGCACCCTAAGTCTGTTCATGTCCAGGAGAGACACACCCACACAAAGATAGATATCTGTAAAGGAAACACTCATCCCTGGTGAAGAAAAACAGGGGAGAGGCAAAATTCCCCAAAGGCAGTGCTATTACTAAAATATTTTCAAGCAAGTCTTTTATTCTCTTTTCAACTCTTTTCTTGGAGATCCTCGAAGGAAGCAGTGAGGGCAACATAACTGCTCATGTGAGTTTAAGATGGGCAATGCCACCTTCTCCTGTCCTCTTAGTCTCTCTGCCTCCCTCTCCTTTCCCCTCTTCTGAGCCCATGACTTTGACCATCTTCTCAAGCGTGGGTAAACTCTCCATGCAAATATGTACCTGAGTTGCTTACCAATGGCTTTTGGCTTAAGAGTTGATCATTTCCTTCATTTGTTTCTAGTTTTTCAGGGCACAACTCATCTTAATTACTCAATAGGGGAAGAAACAAGGACCTAGGTTGTAATAAAGGAGTCTGGTGAACACTGAAGAGGTAAGAAGTGGTAGGAATGGAATATAACTGCAGGAGGGTTGAGGAATGACAAGGAGATGAGAATATTGGAGATATCGATGATGTTTGGGTATAAATGGAAGGAAGGTAGTCAATAGCCAAAAAGGTGATGAATACTGTAAAATTTTATTCTACTCATTTGGGAAAAGGCCCAAGTTCTCCTAATTTGAACAAGGAAGGAGGCTAAGAAGCCAAATCCCTGGACTCTCTAAATCATCACAGTCTTCCATTCCGGAGTAGCCACTCTGAGATGATATTCCCAGTAGATCCAAAAGGCACCCAGATTTCTGCCAGGATGGGGGGTAGGGTTGATTAGATGTACAACATGTGGACTCCCCAATTATTTATATGCCAAATTAGAAACTGAATTGGGATGATATCCTCTAATTTGGGGTCATCTTTTGAAATGATAACTTCTGGCAAAAATAGTAAAATTAGAAATTACACCCAAGGTTAAATATACTATGGGGATATCCCAGATCCTTTGAGATCCATGCAAATGATCTCACATTCCGGAGAAATCATCCATCTGTGCTAGACGTGTCCATGCCCCATGACATCTGCAAGGAGAGGCTCAGGGCAGGCTGCAGGGACAGGAACTGTTCTCTGAAGGAAGGGCTCTGGAACAGGTCTGTCTATTTGGATCACGAATGCACAGAAAGTATCAAAGAATCAAAGTCAGTATATCATGAATCTATGTCAGGAGTCCATCTAGTCGAATAACAGGAGTGAACCACATACTATGGAAGTATGGGGAAGAGAAGGACAAACTGCAATCTGGGTTCACAGAGAGCTGGTGAGACACACAAGTCAGTGCCATTTACCTGAACTGTGACCCGGGAGACCTAAGCACTGGCTCCCATCTGTCACTGACTAATTGCATGATATTGGAGAAACTGAGCTCAGTTCCCTCCCTGGGAAAGTGAAGTGTGGCCCTTAGAGTTCTATGGTTGTCATGGGGGGTGGGGTATGTGTGTGTTTCACTAGCAATGCATCTGCGAGGCAGAAAGGTTTGCACAGAGCAGAGTGGAAAGGCTGAGCGAAGGAAAGCGCATCAGCTCTTTATCTGTTTGTCCATGTTTCCAAACACAGTGCAATTTCCTTGTCCTGTCTGATTAAGTTGATCTTGAACAGACTGTGATTTAGAAGGAAAAAAAGAACACCAAGTATTTCTAACAGTTTCAAACCATTTATCTTGATTAAAAAAGAACAGCCTTTCTATCCAAACAGGCCTGTCTTATTTAAACCTGCAAGAAGAGAAGGAATTCATTTTAAGTAATGGATGATCAGTATTTTCTATAATCCTTCATAAAATCTGAGTTGAAAGGATATCTTAGAAACACACAAAGAAATCTAGAAAAGACCCATTTCTGTGTTGAAAGGAAACCAAAACCAACCAACTGACAAATAAAAATTCAGGACCACGTACACTCTAGTTATTACCTTCTTCCTTCTCTTTCCATCTCTTCATACGTGAAGGTCATGCTGTCTCCCTTTTCCTCCTGTCCTGTTGTGCCTGCAGCCCCCCCCCACACACACACACACAGTCAGATTCCACCCGCATCGCTCCTCCAAACCTTCCTCTTCCCAGGTCGGCAGCCTCTCCTTCTTGTCAAATCCAGGGAGGCTCTTCATTCTCATTCCACAGAGTAAGCTCCAGATTTCCACCCTGTTTTCTCGTCCCGGGCCTCTGGGACACTAATCCCTCTAGGTCTGCACCTTTGAAAACATTACCTACCTGTGTCAGGGACTTTGCTAAGGATTTACGCGTGTCCTTGTGTACACAGCACAACATCCCTATGAAGTGTGTGTGTGACAACTGATTGTCCCTTCACAGAGGAGAAGATAGCCTGGGAGAGCCCTGCCCAAAGTCACAAAGCTGGACGGTGGCTTCATTCACTGGGCTGCTGCTGGAGCCCATGTTCTTCCCCGCTGTAGCCATGAGGACAAGAACAGCCCTGATCGACCTCATCAGCTGACATCATCTTTATTCTAATGTTTGCATTTGAAATGAAAAAGATATTTTCGGTGGGGCATAGCGGTTCTGCACATTCCTTTGTGTCAGGAACCAGGGAAGCTTTGCATGTACTCTTCCTCTGGTCATCAGCAAAACAAACCTATGAGATCATTAGTATTTTCTCATCCCAGTGTACAGCTAAGGGAACCTAGTTAAAGGGGTTGCTGCAATCACAGAGCTCCTTAGTGGCAGGCCCCAAATTCCTCATCAGATAGAAGTGACTATAAAGTGAGATCCCAGAACTCATGCCCTTCTCCCTGGACCCCTGTTGGTGCAGCCCCCCAATCTAATCCCCTCCCTCCCTCTCTCCACTGCATGCTCTATCTAGGAAGACCTCAACCACATACACACTCAACCCTGCACTGCCAACCCCAAGTCTGCATTGCCAGCCTCTTTCAGGTCCAAAACTATTCATCTCTTTCACAATGACAGTCTCCATTCCCATATTCCAGTCATTTCAACCAAAGGGGAAAAAAGGTCAAAGAAATAAAAAAAACCACACACACAAACATAGTCATCTTTCCACCAAAACTTAAGTCTTCAGCCTGCATGTCCGTCACCATTTGTACCATCAATCGGGCAAGAACTGTGAGACTGGTTCTTGGCCCAATCTGATCCCCTTCACCCTCCCACCTGGGTGGCCGACAGCTCTAGCAGCTCCAGTTTTACAGGGAGTTACATCAGCCCATCCACTCTAGGCTCATGTCGCCCCCACTCTCGTCTGTGCCCTCATCTTGGCCAGGCTTTCTTCAGTGACCTCCTGACAGGTCTGTCCCCAACACTGCACCCTCTGACATTTACAGCTAGTCTTTCCAAAGCTGAATTGTCTCTCTGTTGCTTAAACTCTAAACTGACCTGGCTGGTTGCCTTCTCCGTCTCCACCTGGTCCATTCCCTGCTGGACAGCAGCCACGCGTTGTGTGGCTTTGACTCCTCCTCCAGTGTGTGAGTAGACAATAGTCCAGACGGAGCCTTTCAACACACAGACGCCCCCAGCTCTGATTTAGGGAGAGTGTGGCGCCCAGGTGAACTGGTCAGGATGACAGAATGATCTTAGGACGTGTGTTGGATCATTCAGAGAGAAACTCAAACTTTTTCTGATTACTAGACATAAATGAAAAGTTTTGCAGCCATCTTATAACAATAGAGCAAGTCAACCTTTGCTTAAAGATGGCATTTCACAAGGTTCTAAGATCTGAGATTTTTTTTTTTAAATCATTCACGAGGCCTTGGCCAGTTTGGCTCAATGGCCCTGGTCTGGGTTGTGCAGAAGAAAACTCATCAGTGTATCTCTCTTACATTGATGTTTGTCTCTTCTCTTCCTCCTCCTTCCCTTCTACTTTATCTAAAAATTCAATGGAAAAATATCCTCGGGTGAGGAGTTCTGAGATGTGACTTTCGATCTGGAGTCTTTCCTCTGTGTATAAAAATGGCATTAATAAAAACTCTGTGAAGATAATAATTGCATTTTACCTAAATTACATTAGGTTGAGCCACATGAAATTGTAGTTTTTGTGGGTCACAAGTGGTGGAATGTGACCATTTTGTGTGCCTCAACCTGATAAAAGTCCACCTCTCCATCTCCCTTTGAAGTTCCTCAAAAGCAAGGAACACTTTTGTGTTGCTAACGCCCAACTGTGTATCCTATTAGAAATTCAGTAAATGTCTGTTAAATTGAACTGAGTAGGTAAATTCAATACAACACTCTGCTCCTAAGAAAAAGCTCCACAATCCCCTCTGACTTCTCCGAGGCCTGCTTCCCAACATCCTTCCTTCCTTCCTTATCCACAGTTCTCTAAATGGGAGAATTCCCAAAATGCTTTTCCTTTTCACTTACAGCACTTTTCTTAGAGACAAGTTCCATGAATTTGTCTACCTTCTATGTACACACACACACAGAGAGAAAACACAGATATTTGCTACACTTAATGTCTCCAGTTTCATCTCCTCGCCCAAACTACACTGAAATTTTCAGTTTCTTAGCGAACAGCCTACGCAAATGCCCTCTCTCTACAGACATTTCAAAATAGAATCCACCAGGTGTCTCCTGCCTCCAGACAGACCGATAGACCTGCTTTTCTCCTTTTACAGTCCATCTTGGTTGATGGCACCACATCTTCCCCATGGCACAGACTCAAAACCTTGTCATCATCTTAGACTAAATCATTGTCAATGTCACTGTTTCTAAACCATCCTTCCTCCATCTACTGCCAATGCCGCAGTTTGCTGACAAGTTTCATCCCCCTTCAACATGTTCTCCATCCCCTGGCAAGAGTAATCTTTCTAAAATGTATATCTTACCATGCATCTTCCCTTCTCAAAACCATTAATGGTTTCCATCAATGTAACACAAATGCCCAATGTAAATATTAAGAGAAGATTGTTTAGGGTAGAAGAGAGGAAAATGGGAAGAGTTACTCTGTATAGACGACTTGTAAGAAAGTGAGCTCTGCGTCAGATTTTGCAGGAAGAAATGGGAATAACCTTGAGTAAGCTGGGGAAGCAGAGATGTTGAGAATAAAATTAACAAGAATTCTTTTCTAACCCCAACACTTCAGAAACTACTGCATCTCAATAAGAAAATGGTATTTGTTGGACTTTCCATACAGGTGACTAACATTATGGTAATTATTTTTGACACTCTAAGTATTTCCAGTGAAAATTTGAGAAGCAAGGAGGAAAAAAAAAAAAAAAGACCTTTGTCCTCAGCATGTTTATGCTGCTGCAGTGCTCTCGCATTGGTGATTGGAAGGGAAATGCAGTGTGGATGATTTTGCTGCTGAGAGAGGCCAAATATTTAGGACTCTAACTGAAGAGTTACTTTTGACGGCTGAGGATTTAGAACACATTTGAGTATTCGTTCCAGGAATACGTTTTGAGATTCTGCTAAGCAGAATCAAGATTCCCCAGGATCAAGGTGGCAAAGAACAATTTCAAATGTTGTAACGAGGTGAGGTGTACATCGACCAGTCAACAAAAGTCCTTGGACTCATTTGTTTCAATCCCTGCGTTTCCACGGGGCATATAAAAGGGAACACTTTGATATTGAAAATATTCATACCGAAATAACATAACACCTATGTCAACCCAACATCACATCAACACCCAAAGTAATTAACACACAGAATATAAATCAGAATATTTTCCCAGACTTGAAGACATTTAGCAACAATCTCATTTCATCCCACAAGTTACCAAATTCCCAGTCTTTCTTAGGGTTGTGGCGGCATTTTAATATTAGATAATATTAGGACAAGGGACCAAGAATACCCAAATCCTGCTCACCTTCTTTACCATGCAATTCTTAGGGAAAGTGTTCTTTTTCTTCCTTCGTTTTTTTTTTTATCCTCACCTGAGGACATTTTTCAATATTTTGTTAAGATAGAGTCGGGGAGAGAGAGAAACATCAATGTGAAAGGGACACATCGAGTGGTTGCCACCCGCAAGACCCAACCAGGGCCGGGGACAAACTGCAACCGAGGCACGTGCCCTTAGCGGGAACCGAACCCAGGTCTCTCCAGACCACAGGTGTACGCTCTAACCGCTGAGCCAAACCGGCCAAGGCGGGAAAGTGTTCTTTCTTAAGAAAGAGTAACTAAATGTAAACACCAGTA